>NC_135808.1:17653195-17787549 GCF_964213995.1 Mustelus asterias
AGGATGTGAATGGAAGGATACGGACTCTGTAAGTGCATACAGTTTTAGTTTCGGCAGGCACCATGATCGGCACAGGCTTGGTGGGCCGAAGGGCCTGTTCCTGTGCTGTACTGCTCTTTGTTTGTTCTTTGATACAGGAGACCATTGAGGACTGAGATATGAGGAGAAACTTCTTCACTCAGAGGGTGAAGTGAAGAATCTGGGATGGCGCGGCGGCACAGTGGTTAGCACTGCTGCCTCACAGCGCCAGGGAGTTCGATTCCCGGCTTGGGTCACTGTCTGTGCGGAGTTTGCACGTTCTCCCTGTGTCTGCGTGGGTTTCCTCCAGGTGCCTCCCGCAGTCCGAAAGGTGTGCGGGTTAGGTGCATTGGCCGTGCTGAATGCGTGGGGTTACGGGGTAGGACGCTCTGTCAGAGTCAGTGCAGACTCGATGGGCTGAATGGCCTCTTTCTGCACTGTAGGGATTCTATGATTCAACAGAAGTCTGAGGAGTTCAAGTCACAGAATAAATTTGTGGACTGTAAAGGTGTCCAATGGTTTGGGAAGAGCTCAGGGGAATGGCACTGAGAGAGAGGACCAGCCACAGAGCAAGCTCCTGTACTCCTGCACTGATTTTATGTTTCGGTTCCAACTCTTTCCCTGTCTGCTCCCACTGAACCATCAGTCACTGCAAATAGAGATAAATAAAGCACAATTTGCCCCTCCGGAGTCTTCGCTAAGCGTGTTTAATCACCTTCCTGTCACGGAAAACACATCCTCCTTATTTGTTCTGTCGGTGAGTTTCACCACTTTACAAAGCAAACCTGCTCCATGGGGAACATGTCCAGCTCCTATCGGTCTCCACGGTAATGGAATCCCTCAATCTGGGCACCGCTCGGATCAATCCGCCCTCTCCAGGGCCTTCAGGAAGTCTTTGCCCGGTATCCAGGGCAGGGGTTCGGGCGAGTGGGGGGCACGGGGTGGAGTGGGGGGCACGGGGTGGAGCGGGGGGCACGGGGTGGAGCGGGGGGCACGGGGTGGAGCGGGGGGCACGGGGTGGAGCGGGGGGCACGGGGTGGAGCGGGGGGCAAGGGGTGGAGCGGGGGGCACGGGGTGGAGCGGGGGGCACGGGGTGGAGCGGGGGGCACGGGGTGGAGCGGGGGGCACGGGGTGGAGCGGGGGGCACGGGGTGGAGCGGGGGGCACAGGGTGGAGTGGGGGGCACGGGGTGGGGGAGTGGGTGTTTGAAAGCTGCCGTTCAGCTGTCCACACGAGCTGACACCCTAGCCCAGCGTCACCGGGGAAAGCGCATGCAGCCGTTTCCATGGCAACTCACCGTGTCCATGGTGAAGCACGCCCGGTCCCAGTCCAGCGACGAGCCCAATCGTCGCAGCTGATTGTAGATCTCATCCCCCTTCCTGTCAGACACAATGTGAGGCACACACAGACAGAATGGCATCTCTACACAACCCTTCACATCCTCAAAGCAAACAGTGCGGCACTCCCTCAGCACTGACCCTCTGACAGTGCGGCACTCCCTCAGTACAGACCCTCAGTACTGACCCTCTGACAGTGCAGCACTCCCTCAGCACTGACCCTCTGACAGTGCGGCACTCCCTCAGTACTGACCCTCTGACAGTGCGGCACTCCCTCAGTACTGACCCTCTGACACTGCAGCACTCCCTCAGCACTGACCCTCTGACAGTGCGGCACTCCCTCAGTACTGACCCTCTGACAGTGCGGCACTCCCTCAGTACTGACCCTCTGACAGTGCAGCACTCCCTCAGTACTGAACCTCTGACAGTGCGGCACTCCCTCAGTACTGACCCTCTGACAGTGCAGCACTCTCTCAGTACTGACCCTCTGACAGTGCGGCACTCCCTCAGTACTGACCCTCTGACAGTGCAGCACTCCCTCAGCACTGACCCTCTGACAGTGCAGCACTCCCTCAGTACTGACCCTCTGACAGTGCGGCACTCCCTCAGCACTGACCCTCTGACAGTGCAGCACTCTCTCAGTACTGACCCTCTGACAGTGCAGCACTCCCTCAGTACTGACCCACTGACAGTGCAGCACTCCCTCAGTACTGACCCTCTGACAGTGCGGCACTCCCTCAGCACTGACCCTCTGACAGTGCAACACTCCCTCAGTACTGACCCTCTGACAATGCAGCATTCCCTCAGTACTGACCCTCTGACAGTGCAGCACTCCCTCAGTACTGACCCTCTGACAGTGCAGCACTCCCTCAGTACTGACCCTCTGACAGTGCGGCACTCCCTCAGCACTGACCCTCTGACAGTGCAGCACTCCCTCAGTACTGACCCTCTGACAGTGCGGCACTCCCTCAGCACTGACCCTCTGACAGTGCGGCACTCCCTCAGTACTGAACCTCTGACAGCGCGGCACTCCCTCAGCACTGACCCTCTGACAGTGCAGCACTCCCTCAGTACTGACCCTCTGACAATGCAGCACTCCCTCAGTACTGACCCTCTGACAGTGCGGCACTCCCTCAGTACTGAGCCTCTGACAGTGCGGCACTCCCTCAGTACTGACCCTCTGACAGTGGGGCACTCCCTCAGTACTGACCCTGGAGAGTCAGTGTGGTTTGTTGTGCTGAAGGTTGGAACTTGACGCCCTGCCCTCCTGGCCCGGTGGTGAGCGCGCTGCCCATTGAACCAACGCTGGCACGGATGCCCAGGAGCTGAACTCGGCCGTCCCGCCGAGCCCGGTTCGCGAGATCGCTGCACTTACGCTTCCTTCCAGCGCCACACCTCGCCCAGAAACTCTGCCCGAGGCAGGTCCTGCCGGCGGAGTCCTCGCTCTCTCCACAGCTGCTTCTCCACAACCACCTGCCAGTGAGAAGAGGGCGAGAGAAAGAGAATCGGCCGAGTGAGAGTGCAAGCTCTATCCTACACAGCGAATACCCACCCCCGTTCCAATACTCACCCATCATATTGTCTCGGCTAACATTCATCCCTCAATCAACACAACTAAAACATCATCACACTGCTGTTAGTGGGATGTTACTGCGCACAAATAGCCCCGTTTCCTTCACAAAAAGTACTTTATTGACTGTGAAATGCTAAGCTAGCAGTGAACAGTTATATAAATGGAGCGTCAGATTGTTCTTTGGCATTAAGAACATAAGAACTAGGAGCAGGAGTAGGCCATCTGGCCCCTCGAGCCTGCTCCGCCGTTCAATAAGTTCATGGCTGATCTTCTCGTGGGCTCAGCTCCACTTACCCGCCCGCTCACCATAACCCTTAATTCCTTTACCGTTCAAAAATCTATCTATCCTTGCCTTAAAAACATTCAATGAGGTAGCCTCAACTGCTTCACTGGGCAGGGAATTCCACAGATTCACAACGCTTTCTGTGAAGAAGTTCCTCCTCAACTCAGTCCTAAATCTATGCCTCCTTGTTCCGGCTTCACCGCCAGTGGAACAACCTCCCTGCTTCGATCTTATCTACTCCCTTCATAATTGTATATGTTTCTGTAAGATTCCCATTCATTCTTCTGAATTCCAATTAATACTGTGAAGCTGTGGGACGATACAGGTGCTATGGAAATCTAAGTTGTTGTCGGCGCATGCGTACCGACAGGGGAGGCGAGGATCCAGGGGCAATCATAGGTGGCATTGAGTGACGTGGACAACACTTACCTGGGTAGCGATCCCCGCGTGGTCACAGCCAGGAAGCCAGAGAACCCTGCAGCCCTGCATCCGTCTCCTGAAAATAAAGATTCAGCTCTCAACTCCATGCTCAGCTTAACACTGGATTCACAGGGGTTAGCACAGTGTTATACAGTGACAGACCCGTACCAGCACTGTACCCCAGTGTTATACAGTGACAGACCCGTGCCCTCCAGCACTGTACCCCAGTGTTATACAGTGACAGACCCGTACCAGCACTGTACCCCAGTGTTATACAGTGACAGACCCATGCCCTCCAGCACTGTACCCCAGTGTTATACAGTGACAGACCCGTACCCACCAGCACTGTACCCCAGTATTTTACAGTGACAGACCCGTACCAGCACTGTATCCCAGTGTTTTACAGTGACAGACCATACCCACCAGCACTGTATCCCAGTGTTATACAGTGACAGACCCGTACCCACCAGCAATGTACCCCAGTGTTTTACAGTGACAGACCCGTACCAGCACTGTATCCCAGTGTTTTACAGTGACAGACCATACCCACCAGCACTGTACCCCAGTGTTATACAGTGACAGACCCGTACCCACCAGCACTGTACTCCAGTGTTATACAGTGACAGACCCGTACCCACCAGCACTGTACCCCAGTGTTATACAGTGACAGACCCATACCCACCAGCACTGTACCCCAGTGTTATACAGTGACAGACCCGTACCAGCACTGTATCCCAGTGTTACACAGTGACAGACCCATACCCACCAGCACTGTACCCCAGTGTTATACAGTGACAGACCCATACCCACCAGCATTGTACCCCAGTGTTATACAGTGACAGACCCATACCCACCAGTACTGTACCCCAGTGTTATACAGTGACAGACCCATACCCATCAGCACTGTATCCCAGTGTTATACAGTGACAGACCCGTACCAGCACTGTACCCCAGTGTTATACAGTGACAGACCCGTACCCACCAGCACTGTATCCCAGTGTTATACAGTGACAGACCCGTACCCACCAGCACTGTATCCCAGTGTTTTACAGTGACAGACCGTACCCACCAGCACTGTATCCCAGTGTTATACAGTGACAGACCCGTACCAGCACTGTACCCCAGTGTTACACAGTGACAGACCCGTACCAGCACTGTACCCCAGTGTTATACAGTGACAGACCCATACCCACCAGTACTGTACCCCAGTGTTATAGTGACAGACCTGTACCCACCAGCACTGTACCCCAGTGTTATACAGTGACAGACCCATATCCACCAGCACTGTATCCCAGTGTTATACAGTGACAGACCCGTACCTACCAGCACTGTACCCCAGTGTTATACAGTGACAGGCCCATACCCACCAGCACTGTATCCCAGTGTTATACAGTGACAGACCCGTACCCACCAGCACTGTACCCCAGTGTTATACAGTGACAGACCCGTACCTACCAGCACTGTACCCCAGTGTTATACAGTGACAGACCCATATCCACCAGCACTGTATCCCAGTGTTATACAGTGACAGACCCGTACCTACCAGCACTGTACCCCAGTGTTATACAGTGACAGGCCCATACCCACCAGCACTGAACCCCAGTGTTATACAGTGACAGACCTGTACCTACCAGCACTGTACCCCAGTGTTATACAGTGACAGACCCATACCCACCAGCACTGTACCCCAGTGTTATAGTGACAGACCCGTACCCACCAGCACTGTATCACAGTGTTATACAGTGACAGACCCGTACCCACCAGCACTGTACCCCAGTGTTATACAGTGACAGACCCGTACCCACCAGCACTGTACCCCAGTGTTATAGTGACAGACCCATACCCACCAGCACAGTACCCCAGTGTTATACAGTGACAGACCCGTACCCACCAGCACTGTACCCAGTGTTATACAGTGACAGACCGTACCCACCAGCACTGTACCCCAGTGTTATACAGTGACAGACCCGTACCCACCAGCACTGTACCCCAGTGTTATACAGTGACAGACCCATATCCACCAGCACTGTATCCCAGTGTTATACAGTGACAGACCCATACCTACCAGCACTGTACCCCAGTGTTATACAGTGACAGACCCGTACCCACCAGCACTGTACCCCAGTGTTATACAGTGACAGACCCGTACCCACCAGCACTGTACTCCAGTGTTATACAGTGACAGACCCGTACCCACTAGCACTGTACCCCAGTGTTATACAGTGACAGACCTGTACCCACCTGCACTGTACCCCAGTGTTATACAGTGACAGACCCATACCCATCAGCACTGTACCCCAGTGTTATACAGTGACAGACCCGTACCCACCAGCACTGTACCCCAGTGTTATACAGTGACAGACCTGTACCCACCAGCACTGTACCCCAGTGTTATACAGTGACAGACCCGTACCTACCAGCACTGTACCCCAGTGTTATACAGTGACATACCCGTACCCACCAGCACTGTACCCCAGTGTTATACAGTGACAGACCCGTACCCACCAGCACTGTACCCCAGTGTTATACAGTGACAGACCCGTACCCACCAGCACTGTACCCCAGTGTTATACAGTGACAGACCCGTACCTACCAGCCCTGTACCCCAGTGTTATACAGTGACATACCCGTACCCACCAGCACTGTACCCCAGTGTTACACAGTGACAGACCCGTACCCACCAGCACTGTGCCCCAGTGTTATACAGTGACAGACCTGTACCCACCAGCACTGTACCCCAGTGTTATACAGTGACAGACCCGTACCTACCAGCACTGTACCCCAGTGTTATACAGTGACAGACCCGTACCTACCAGCACTGTACCCCAGTGTTATACAGTGACATACCCGTACCCACCAGCACTGTACCCCAGTGTTATACAGTGACAGACCCGTACCCACCAATACTTTACCCCAGCGTTATACAGTGACAGACCTGTACCCACCAGCACTGTACCCCAGTGTTATACAGTGACAGACCCGTACCTACCAGCACTGTACCCCAGTGTTATACAGTGACAGACCCGTACCTACCAGCACTGTACCCCAGTGTTATACAGTGACATACCCGTACCCACCAGCACTGTACCCCAGTGTTATACAGTGACAGACCCGTACCCACCAATACTTTACCCCAGCGTTATACAGTGACAGACCTGTACCCACCAGCACTGTACCCCAGTGTTATACAGTGACATACCCGTACCCACCAGCACTGTACCCCAGTGTTATACAGTGACAGGCCCGTACCCACCAGCACTGTATCCCAGTGTTATACAGTGACAGACCCGTACCCACCAGCACTGTACCCCAGTGTTATACAGTGACAGACCCGTACCCACCAGCACTGTACCCCAGTGTTATACAGTGACAGACCCGTACCCACCAGCACTGTACCCCAGTGTTATACAGTGACAGACCCGTACCCACCAGCACTGTACCCCAGTGTTATACAGTGACAGACCCGTACCCACCAATACTTTACCCCAGCGTTATTCGACATTTGTACCATTGTGGAGATCAAACATTTACCAGCGAACCACAGCATCCTGGATTGCGACAGTCAGGGCGTGCCCCAGGTGGAGGGAGCCGGTCACGTTGGGTGGTGGGATACACAGAGAGAAGGATGTGTCCTGACGGTGCGGCAAGTGTTCCTGTGGAGGGAGGAGCAGGCAAGATGGTGACACCACAGCCCAGTACCACTGAACCTGATGATTCTCGCTGGGACTTTCAGTTATCTAGTCCCCTCCCTGCAACTCCCCCTCCCGACCCTCCCCTCACCTCCTGTATGACCCGGCTCTCCCCTCCCCCTCTGATGGGATTTTCACAGTAACTTCATTGCTGTGTTAATGTGAGCCTACTTGTGACACTAATAAATAAGCTAAACAAAACTCTCCCCTCCGATTCGTCCCCCCGCCCCCGTGATCTCCCGAGCTCACACACGGGCTACCATTTTGTCCAGAATTTACACCATCGCCTTTGCACAGACCCACCCCAAACATCCAAAACCACTGGTGTTACCCCTGTCCCTGGGTCCTCCGCACAGATCATACTCACATGATATTCGGGTTTGAAGAAGCCTTGCTGCTCCCACCAGGGGTACCAGGCAGCCTCCACATACTGCGGACTGTACGAGTCTGGCAGGGGCACAGAGGTATCTGCGACAGACACATGAAGTTAGGAAACATCCAACACTGCTCGCATTCCAGCCGCTTGAAATGGGCTCTGAAAATATCCAAGTACCTGAGCAACATCCCCCCCCCGCGCCCCCTCAACTCCACAATGCCTCAAGCCAGATCTCAACACCTTGATGGACAAGCAAGTCCATTCAGCCCATCTTAATCCAGATTGATTGGCAGATTGAATGGCAAACAGTGTCTCGTCCACAAGACACAAACAAGATCACAAATGGTTCAAATCAAATCTTATTTTCTACTTATTTAACAATCGACTTTGCTGGACCAAAATCACCGCTGCTGCAAGTTGAATGGTTTGTGACGGTTCCAGGAACATCCGACGGGAATTACAAGGCAAAGTTTAACCCTCATCCTTGTGAAATTTCACCCTATTGTTGCGAGGATCCATTATGGTCAATTAAATAAAGGGATGGAAGACGATCTCTCTCCCCAGCTTGGACAAAGAGGGAGACATCGAAACCCGTTATACCTGCGGAGGTGTTAAAATGGTATGTTGGCCTTCATTGTGAGAGGTTGCGAATACAGGAGGGATGCCTTTCCGCACTTATGGTGTGGAGATGCCGGCGTTGGACTGGGGTAAACACAGTAAGCGTTTTAACAACACCAGGTTAAATAAACCTGTTGGACTTTAACCTGGTGTTGTTAAAACGCTTACTGTTTCTGCACTTACACAGGGCCTTGGTGAGGCCACACCTAGAGTATTGTGTGCAGTTTTGGTCTCCTTTTCTGAGGAAGGATGTTCTTGCTCTCGAAGGAGTGCAGCGAAGGTTTACCAGGCTGATTCCGGGGATGGCGGGACTGATGTATGAGGAGAGATTGACTCGGTTAGGATTGTTTTTGCTGGAGTTCAGACAAATGGGTGAGGGGAGTGGGGGGGGGGGCGGTCTCTCATAGAGATTTATAAAATTCTAACAGGATTAGACAGGGTAGATGCAGGGAGGATATTTCCAATGGTGGGGGAGTCCAGAACCAGGGGTCACAGTCTGAGGATTCGGGGCAGATCATTTAGGACGGAGGTGAGGAGACATTTCTTCACCCAAAGAGTGGTGAGGCTGTGGAATTCCTTATTCGTTAACCGCCATCTACCTCCCGAGGTGAGCAATGGATTTTGACCACGGGTATAGAAACCGATTGTTACCCTGAATCAGCTCGGAAAAGCTTTAATGTTACATTCCTGGACTCCCAGGACAGTCTGCTGTTAACACCCAGCATGTCGACGCTAAAACAGGACTTCAGGCTGACGACAAATCTCCTCAAAGCCAGCTTGTCTGGAAGATTCCTGCATTACCTGTACAGCAGGTCAAGTCTCTGGTTACCAACCTCATTCTGCTGCGCCATCACTAACGTGAAGCGACGCCTGCTAGCTGAGCCCAGCAGAACCTTAACCCCGACGTGAAGGAACCCTCACTGGACTCTAACGTGATGCAACGCCTGCTAGCTGAGCCCAGCAGAACCTTAACCCCGACGTGAAGGAACCCTCACTGGACTCTAAGCTTCACGTGAATTAATATCCGTTTCTTTGGAGCTCTCATTGTTTCTTTCTTCCTGGTCGTAAAACTTTTCTTTTCCATTTCCTTCTTGGGCGCGATGTCGTCGCGATGACCATTCCCCAGGGTTTGAATGTATGAATAAACTAAAGCTCGGATTTAACCCAGAAGATATTTTGCTGCGAGTTCCTTTAAAACTGACCTCACAGACAGCGTGTTCATGAAAGACACCGGGGACTATTTCAAAAATCAAAACACCTCTGCTTACGGACATAGGGCCAGAAAAATGAAGCAGTTAAGTTTCCCTTCCTATCCCGTCCAATAATTTAATTTATGCAACGCACCATCACAGAATAAGCCCAACTGGTGACTGACTGCAGTGCTCAGGGTTCGAAAGGGGCCCGACAACACGGCGCACTACAAGCTGCATTCACACTGGAGTCCCAGTTTGCACCCCTACCTTTTTTCTCTCCGGGTGGTGTTGGCACGCAGTAAGCAATCACCTCGGGTTCTGACCAGGACTGCTCTCCCCGGGCCTGTGAGCATCAGAAATGCAGTTATTCGACCCTGTGTAATGCAGCAGTGGTCACTTACCACAGATAAGGTACAACCCAGAGCAGAATCCCTACCGGTCGAACGCTTTTCAACTGGACCTAACTGGCACATCAGCGTAACTCCAGCAAGTGAGCGACTAAAGATGCACCCACTCACCATCTGCAAACCCACACTCCACAGGGAGCCCCCCCCAACCCTACCCCCATCTCCAGTCCCAAGACTACATATCCTCGCTCTCCTCCCAAAGTCCTAACTCTTAGAACATAGAAAAACTACAGCACAAACAGGCCCTTCGGCCCACAAGTTGCGCCGGTCATGTCCCTACCTACCTAGGCTTATATATATACTTACCTATAACCCTCAATCCTATTCAGTTCCATGTACTCATCCAGAAGTCTCTTAAAAGACCCTATCGAGTTTGCCTCCACCACCACTGACGGCAGCCGATTCCACTCACCCACCACCCTCTGAGTGAAAAACTTACCCCTAACATCTCCCCTGTACCTACCCCCCAGCACCCTAAACCTGTGTCCTCTCGTAGCAACCATTTCAGCCCTGGGAAAAAGCCTCTGAGAATCCACCCAATCTATACCTCTCAACATCTTGTACACCTCTATCAGGTCACCTCTCATCCTTCGTCTCTCCAAGGAGAAAAGACCGAGCTTCCTCAGCCTATCCTCATAAGCATGCCAACAAATCAAGGCAACATCCTTGTAAATCTTCTCTGCACCCTTTCAATAATTTCCACATCCTTCCTGTAATGAGGCGACCAGAACTGAGCACAGTACTCCAAGTGGGGTCTTATAAAGCTGCATCATTATCTCCCAACTCCTAAACTCAATCCCTCGATTGATTTCTCAAACTTCCCCGCACCCCCCCCAGCCCCCAACCCATTACAGGGACCCCATTACTACTCTGGACCCCTGCTAATCTGACAGCAAATCCCTTTGATGGCTCTCACCCCCTCCACTCTCATCCCCACCTCCCACCTCCACCAACACCTCTCCCAAATACACACCCTTCCTGCATTCTCCCACCTCCCCTCCCCCACACACATACCCTGCCATCCCTCTCCCCTCCCACCACTTCCCTATGTCCCTCCCCCCATACCCTCTCTCCTCTGGCTCACACACCCTGCCATCCCCCCCACTCACCCCCTGCCATTCCCCCTCCCCAATCATCTCCTGTCATCTCCCTTCCCCCACTCACCCCCTGTCCTCTTCCCTCCCCCACACTCACCCCATCCTCTTCCTTCCTCCCATACACCCCGCCGTCCTCCCCCTCCCCCACCCCCACCCCCACTCACCCCATCCTCTTCCTTCCCCCCATTCATCCCATCCTCTTCCTTCCCCCCATTCATCCCATCCTCTTCCTTCCCCCCACACACCCCCCGTACTCCCCCCTCCCCCCATTCATCCCGTCCTCTTCCTTCCCCCCACACCCCCCCCCCGTTCTCTCCCCTCCCCCCACTCAGCCCCTGACCTCTCCCCTCCCCCCACTCAGCCCCTGACCTCTCCCCTCCCCCCACTCAGCCCCTGACCTCTCCCCTCCCCCCACTCAGCCCCTGACCTCTCCCCTCCCCCCACTCAGCCCCTGACCTCTCCCCTCCCCCCACTCAGCCCCTGACCTCTCCCTCCCCCCACTCAGCCCAACCTCTCCCCACGACCTCTCCCCTCCCCCCACTCAGCCCCGATCTCTCCCCTCCCCCCCCACTCAGCCCCGATCTCTCCCCTCCCCCCCCACTCAGCCCCTGACCTCTCCCCTCCCCCCCCACTCAGCCCCTGACCTCTCCCCTCCCCCCCCACTCAGCCCCTGACCTCTCCCCTCCCCCCACACAGCATGGTAGCACAGTGGTTAGCACTGCTGCCTCACAGCGTCAGGGATCCGGGTTCAATTCCGGCCTCAGGTCACTGTCTGCACATTCTCCCCATGTCTGCGTGGGTTTCCTCCGGGTGCTCCGGTTTCCTCCCACAGTCTGAAAGAAGTGCTGGTTAGGTGGATTGGCTATGCTAAATTCTCCCTCAGTGTACCTGAACAGGTGCCGGAGTGTGGCGACTTGGGGATTTTCACAGTAACTTCATTGCAGTGTTAATGTAAGCCTACTTGTGACAATAATAAATGAACTACAAAAGTTTATCCTATGGGATTGGTCGTTGGGTACAGAGTTTAATGATTAGGAATTTGAGAATGAAAATTTTGTCAGAAAGTATCCTGGAGTTATGGTAAATTGTGCCCTTCCTCCTCTCACCTCCTCCCTCACACTCCGGCCCTCAATCTCCTCCGCTCTCCGCCGCTGCCGCCTCTCCTTGCCGGCTCGGTCCCGGACGGGGCTGCTGAGCCAGGCCCGACCCCAGGCCCCGGGGTGGAGCCGGGATCCAGGCCGGAGCTGCCGCCGCCAGAGCCAGAGAAACATCGGGGAGAGCGCGGCTCAGCGCCGGGACATGGGCGCCGCCATCTTACTGACCTCTGACCTCCGGAACTCAGTAGAAACAATGGGGCGATGTTCCTTCCGCTTCCGGCATTCTATCAGAGCAATCCAAACCTCAAAACACCCCAACTCCAATTCCCACTCTCCCATTCCACCCAAAGTAACTCCAATCCCACTCTCCCAAAACACCCCAACTACAATCCCACTCTCCCATTCCACCCTAACTCCAATCTCACTGCCATTTCACACTAATTCCAATCCCACTCTCCCAAAACACCCTAACTCCAATTCCATCTCCCATTCCACCCTAACTCCAATCCCACTCTCCCAAAACACCCTCACTCCAATCCCACTCTCCCAAAACACCCCAACTCCAATTCCACTCTCCCAAAACACCCCAACTCCAATCCCACTCTCCCATTCCACCCTAACTCCAATCCCACTCTCCCAAAATACTCTAACTCCAATCCCATCTCTCATCCCACCGTAACTCCAATCACATCTCCCATTCCACCCCAACTCCAATCCCACTCTCCCAAAATACCCTAACTCCAATCCCATCTCCCATTCCACCCTAACTCCAATCCCACTCTCCCAATCCACCCTAACATGGATGTTAGGGAACTTGGGGAAATAAATAGTGACGTCTTGGGGAGTGTACATATTACAGGGAAGGAGGTATGGAAGGCTTAAAGCGCATCAAGGTAGATAAATCCCCAGGACCTGGTGAAGTGTATCCCAGGACATTGTGGGAGGCTAGGGAGGAAATTGCAGGTCCCGCAGCAGAGATATTTGAATCATCGATAGTCACAGGTGAGGTGTCTGAAGATTGGAGGGTGGCAAATGTTGTGCCTTTGTTTAAAAAGGGCTGCAGGGAAAAGCCTGGGAACTACAGGCCAGTGAGCCTCACATCTGTGGTGGGTAAGTTGTTGGAAGGTATTTTGAGAGACAGGATTGACAGGCATTTAGAGATGCAAGGACTGATTGGGACAGTCAGCATGGCTTTGTGAGTGGAAAATCATGTCTCACAAATTTGATTGAGTTTTTTGAAGGGGTAACCAAGAAGGTAGTTGAGGACAGTGCAGTTGATGTTGTCTACACAGACTTTAGCAAGGCCTTTGACAAGATACCACATGGTAGGTTGCTGCATAAGGTTAAATCTCACGGGATCCAGGGTGAGGTAGCTAAATGGATAAAAAATTGGCTTGATGACAGAAGACAGAGGGTGGTTGTAGAGGGTTGCTTTTCAAACTGGAGGCCTGTGACCAGCGGTGTGCCTCAGGGATCAGTGCTGGGTCCACTGTTATTTGTCATTTATATTAATGATTTGGATGAGACTATAGGAGGCACAGTTAGTAAGTTTGCAGCTGACACCAAGATTGGTGGCATAGTGGACAGTGAAGAATTGCAACAGGATCTTGATCAATTGGGCCAGTGGGCTGATGAATGGCAGATGGAGTTTAATTTAGATAAATGTGAGGTGATGCATTTTGGTAGATTGAACCAGGGCAGAACTTACTTAGTTAACGGTAGTGTTGTACCTGTGAATTCTCAGATACTTTCAACCAGTTTACTTACTCCAAGGTTTTACCCCGGTGCCCTTATTTGCAAGGTGGACAAAGGACAAACACAAGTAAAGATTCAACAAGTTTATTAAATAACACTATTAACCCTTAAATTACCCACATAAAACAAGAGGATACCCCAGCAGATTCAAGTATACTACCCGTAAAGATGGCTTGGTTAAACTGCAGGCCCGATTCTCTGAGTCCCTCTGGTCTGTCGTCACGAAGGTGAGTCTTGATGGCCGCTTCTTCCTTCCTTCTCTGGTCAGTCTTCCGAATGGTCACGGCCGTCTCCCCTGTCGAGTCTTCGCTGCTGTGTGCCTCTGAGTGTGTCCCTTTATCCCCAGCCTGCTTGCCTTTCCAGAAACTTCTCTGGCTTCTGGCCAATGAGGTCCCAGGAGGGGGTTCCAATACCCAGTGGGTTTCTTGATGTCTGCCTGACAGGACACCAGGGTCCGCCTCCCCAGGTTTCTTGATGTCTGCCTGACAGGACACCAGGGTCCGCCCCCCCAGGTGTCCATCTCCATGTTGTTGAACTTGTTATCAGGTAAGCTTTCTACAGGATCTCTTGGTGACAGAAAGTCTGGCCCGATCTGGGCTTCTAACAATAGACCGATGCATTTCAATGAGGTGCCATGATCTCCTGCTAAGTCTCAAGTAGAGTGTAACGACCTTTGATGGGTGGTTGATGAGTCAGGCCCAGACACATTTGTGTATTGTACAATTGGCCTGCCTGCTGTTTGACTGTGTTTGATTTCAATGTGCCCAATTCTTTAATTTAGGATATCCAATTTTATCAGCCTTAAAACTAGGCCCTGTTTATATCACCACAGTAGGGTGTTGGGGAGAGTTGCAGAACAAAGAGATCTAGGGGAACAGGTTCATTGCTCCTTGAAAGTGGAGTCACAGGTGGACAGAGTGGTGAAGAAGGCATTCAGCATGCTTGGTTTCATTGGTCAGAACATTAAATACAGGAGTTGGGACGTCTTGAAGTTGTACAAGACATTGGTAAGGCCACACTTGGAATACTGTGTACAGTTCTGGTCACCCTATTATAGAAAGGGTATTATTAAACTAGAAAGAGTGCAGAAAAGATTTACTAGGATGCTACCGGGACTTGATGGTTTGAGTTATAAGGAGAGGCTGGATAGACTTGGGACTTTTTTCTCTGGAGCGTAGGAGGCTGAGGAGTGATCCTATAGAGGTCTATAAAATAATGAGGGACATAGATCAGCTGGATAGTCAATATCTTTTCCCAAAGGGAGGGGAGTCTAAAACTAGAGGGCATAGGTTTAAGGTGAGAGGGGAGAGATAGAAAAATGTCCAGAGGGGGGCAATATTTTCACACACAGGGTGGTGAGTGTCTGGAACAAGCTGCCAGAGGTAGTAGTAGAGGCGGGTACAATTTTGTCTTTTAAAAAGCACTTAGACAGTTACATGGGTAAGATGGGTATAGAGGGATATGGGCCAAATGAGGGCAATTGGGACTAGCTTAGGGGTTAAAAAAGGGCAGCATGGACAAGTTGGGCCGAAGGGTCTGTTTCCATGGTGTAAACCTCTGTGACTCTTAACTCCAATCCCACTCTCCCAAAACACCCTAACTCTAATCCCACACTCCCAAAAACACCGTAACTCCAATCCCATTCTCCCAAAACACCCAGTCCAATCCCACTCTCCCAAAACACCCTAACTCCAATCCCACTCTCCCAATCCACCCTAACTCCTATCCCACTCTCCCAAAAACACCCTAACTCCTATCCCACTCTGCCATTCCATCGTAACTCGTATCCCACTCTCCCATTCCACCATAACTCATATCCCAGTCTCCCACCGTAACTCCAATCCCACTCTCCTGTTCCACTGTAACTGCTATTCCACTCTCCCCAATCTGTTGTGATCTTCTGCCTTGCGGTCTACTTATGTCCAATCGACCATCAATTCCTCGAATCTGTTAACACCTTCCAGACTCTGTGTTCCACTTTCCTGTGTGAATCTTTGGAAACCTCCGGTTCTCAAATAACTGCAAGAGGACTGTCCTAATCTGCCAAAGCCTCTGATCTGCCCCACTCCATCCAATTCTTCACTGTCACAAATCCACCCTCCCTGCTCCAATCTTCCGTGTCTCCTTACTGTTGTCTTCTGTCGAGTTTCAAGCTGCCTTCTCCTGATGCTCAAACACCCTCCTGGGCTGCCAGTGCCTCTGATTCCAGTGAGTCTACTGATGCATTGTGTGGAACACCCACCCGCAATCACACACCCGATTCTTTGATCTGATGTTCTCCCTATCCAACTCCACTCTGACACTACTGACTCCTGTCTGCAATGACCGGGGAGACTCAGTCATGTTCTGGAGGTGGTAGGGCATAGAATCACAGAATCCCTACAATGCAGAAGGAGCCCATTCGCCTATTGAGTCTGCACTGCCAACAATCCCACCTAGGCCCTATCCCCATAACCCCACACATTTATCCTGCCAATCCTCCTGACACTAGGGTCAATTTAACATGCCAATCAACCTAACCTGCACATCTTTAGACTGTGGGAGGAAACCGGGGCACCCGGAGGAAACCCATGCAGACACGGGAGAGAACGTGCAAACTCCATACAGACAGTGACCCAAGTCTGAAATTGAACCCGAGTCTCTGGCGCTGTGAGGCAGCAGTGCTAACCACTGTGCCACCGTGCCACTATACTGAGACATATTGAAAGAATGGCTGGCAAACATATAGATAGGGTCTTGTGTTTCATAAATAGAGGCATTGAGTACAGAAGCAGACAGGTTATGGTGGATTTATATAAAACTCTTGTAAGGCCTCCACTAGACATGCAGTTCTGGTCATCCCATTAAGAAAGAAGTGATGGTCCACAACAGTTTGTGGCAGAGATTTGGCAGAATCATTCATTCCAGAGATTGAGGGGGTTTAGTTACAAGTTTTTAAAATTTGACTTGATTTATTATTGTCACATGTATTAGCATACAGTGAAAAGTATTGTTTCTTCCACATTCTACAGACAAAGCATACTGTTCATAGAGTACAGAGGGGAGTAGGAAAGGAGAGGGTGCAGAATGTAGTGTTACAGTCATAGCTGGGCTGTAGAGAAAGATCAACTTCATATAAGGTAGGTCCATTCAAAGGTCTGATGGCAGCAGGTAAGAAGCTGTTCTTGAGTCGGTTGGTATGTGACCTCAGACTTTTGTATCTTTTTCCCGATGGAAGAAGGTGGAAGAGAGAATGTCCGGGGTGCGTGGGGTCCTTGATTATGCTGGCTGCTTTTCTGAGGCAGCGGGAAGTGTAGACAGAGTCAATGGATGGGAGGCTGGTTTGCGTGATGGATTGGGCTACATTCACAACCTTTTGTAGTTTCTTGCGGCCTTGGACAGAGCAGGAGCCAGACCGAGCTGTGATATATCTGGAAAGGATGCTTTCTATGGTGCACCTGTGAAAGTTGGTGAGAGTTGTAGCTGACATGCCAAATTTCCTTAGTCTTCTGAGAAAGTAGAGGTGTTGGGCTTTCCTAACTATCACGGGGACCAGGACAGGTTGTTGGTGATCTGGACACATAGAAACTTGAAGCTCTCGACTATTTCCACTTCCCCGTTGATGTAGACAGGGGCATGTTCTCCTTTACACTTCCTGAAGTCGATGACAATCTCCTTTGTTTTGTTGACATTGAGGGAGAGATTATTGTTGCTGCACCAGCTCACCAGATTATCTCATTCCTGTACTCCGTCTCATCATTGTTTGAGATCCGACCCACTACAGTGGTGTCATCAACAAACTTGAAAATCGAGTTGAAGGGGAATTTGGCCCCACAGTCATAGGTGTATAAGGAGTATAGTAAGAAAAGTAAAGTTAGTAATGTTAGGTTGGAGAGTCTGGGGATGTTCCACTTGGAGCAAAGGAGACTGAAGGGAGATTTAATAGGAGGTGGGCAAGGCTACGAGGGGCTCGGATAAGTTAGGTGGGGAAAAACTCTTTCCATTCGCCAATGCTACAAGGACTGACAGATTTCAGATTTTTGGATGAGGAAGAACTTTCTTATAAAAAATCGCAGCAAGTGGCAATGACCTGGAACCCACAGGGAACGATCAAGGGAGTGGAACTGACCTCTGCAGAGGGACAGCATGGATTCAATGGGATGAATGGCCTCCTTGGGTGCTGTGAAGGACTCCCAATTTTATCTATATTTCCGTGTCTAAGTACAGGAGTATGGCAGTCACTTTAAATGTTAAACTATTGTTGGCGCTCCCCGCAAGCTGCGATAAAGTCTTGGTCGTCTGTGCAAAATGTCCAAGGAGCAATCCCTGATTTCTATCTGCTTTGGGGCCGTTGTATTCCGTTATAGTCGCGAGAATAGTTTCAGCATAAGAAGAGACTGTTTGCCCTCTACAGTCCACACTGGCTCACTGCAAGAGCAATCTAGCCAGTCAAAAAACTCCTCCGCCCTTTCCCTGTTCTCCTGCAAGTTATTCCCCTTCAGACACTTACTGGATCCTCTTTCGAAAGCCACAATAAAGTCCGTCTTCACCACTTCTGCTTCTCAGGCAGTGTGTTCCAGATCCCAATGACCCGCTGTGCCAACATGTTCCTTAATGTCACCTTGCTTCTTCTACTGATCAGTTTAAATCTGCCTCCTCTCGGTTCTCAAATAGAAACAAATACTTCGTCTGGATTCAGGAGTTTGAACACTTCCATCAAACCTCCGCCCAGTCTTATTTTCGGTAAGGAAAGCGATCCCAATGTTCACCAGTCCATCCGAATAACTGAAGACTCTGATTCTTGTACCCTCCTTGTGAATGTTTTCTGCGCCCTCTCGAAATCCTTCCTAAAGTGTGGCGCCCAGAATCGGACTAGATACTCTCGTTGAGACAGAATCAGAGTAAGGGTTCACCATAACTTTCTTGTTTTTGCCTCTATTTATAAAGCTCACAATCCTGTATGCCGTTCTGATCACTTTCTCTATCCAGCCGCCTTCAATGATTTGAAGATGTCGTAACTCAGCCAGACGCCACTTTCCCATCACCAAAGACTATTTATTGTGTCCCCAAAAAAGAAGGGCCACAGCAGCAACATACAGCTAAGACAGTCTGCACCTCGGGACCTCCAACCCCGGTCGAGCAGTGGTTTGAAAGTCCCCGCTCACCGCTTCTCATTGGGCAAGCCTCCACTCACTCAATAAGGAAGCTCGTACTCTACAAAGCCCACAGGGAGATTTAGCGATGGTCCCTCCATGGCCTTCAGAACATTCCTCCTTCCTGAAGTCTATGTCTCCTCCCGCACCCCCACTGTGAGAAGGTCCTTTCCGCTGCTCAGCACTGTTGCCTTCGAACTCGAGTCAACTGACGCCATGGACAGACACTCAAACTCTCGAATTATTGTACAACAAATCTCCTTTGTTATACTGTTCCAAATTACCACAAAATTAAACCAGGCATCAAACTTTGTTATACACAAAGTAACTAACCTCCTGCTTACTTTGTTATACACAAAGTATTTAACCTCTGACCTGCACACACAAGTATTCAAAAGGTATTGAAACTTGTTAAAATATGCAAACTCTCAAATTGGACTTAAGCGATACCGCCTGTGGCAAGGTGAACAGATGAGGTTCCCTGCTGGTGGGTCTTGTTCCGATGTCTGATTCCCCGAATTGGGGTCTTGCTTCTACGCTGGTTAATCCCGGGTTATTGCTGCCGGTGTCTTTGCATCTCTTCCTCTTATACAGAACCGATCATGCTTCCAGTCACGGACTCACAGGACAGGCATTAATCAATCACTGTCTTTTTCTTTTTGGTCACAAATTGTGAGAGTCGTGCCTATGTCAGGGGGTTGTAATTCTCTCAGGAGCAACACCGGGATCTCTATTCAGTCACTGTCTGTTCAAGTCATAAGAACAGCCATCATCCAATCAATTCCTGTGCTTGTTCCATGGCTTCACATCCTGTTCTTTGCTGCTCCCACAGTCCTTAGCCTGATTCAGAGTGAGCTCTTTCAACCATCAGGCATTGCTGGTGTCTTTAGGAATACCAATCAGTCTGGGGTCAGTCAAAATCGGGGTTGGGTTAGGCAGCGTAAGCCGAAAAGGAGACCTTTGTTTCCAAAGGGAGTGCCGGAGGGTTACCGATGCAGGTTCTTCCTCGAGTTCTGTTTCAGCCTGGAGGCCAACTTCTTCAGCCTCCATCGCCGAGTCCGTACCTTCACTATCCAGAAGGGCTAACGCAGAGTCAACTTCTAGCTGAGGGCACACACTGGCAGCTGCCACCTCCATGGCTGGGAGTGAGACCTGCTTGGGCACAGGGACTCTGAGATGGTCCAAGTTCTTCTTTAAGGTTGCATCCTAGACTTTGTACTTGTAAGATGCTGGCCCCCCTCTTCTCCACAACAATCCCAAGGATCCAACTGCAACCATCCCCAAAGTTGCTGACATGAACCACATCACCCATTGTGGAAGTTTTTTCTGTCTTTGCAGAATCGTGATTTTCTCCTTGGTTTTTGGGTTTGGCTTAATCTGGTACGAAGCCGTCATCCCATTAACAGCTCCAGTGGGGCAAGACCTGTTGTTGTGTATGGTGTGGGTCTTAGAATCAAACAATAATCAGGCTATAGTTGTATTGATGGAACCTTTTCACACCAAATACAACTGCCAACTCTTCTTCCTCAATCTGAGAATACCTTCGTTCTGCATCTGAAAGAGTCCTGGAGGCAAACACGATGGACTTTTCCATCCCGTCTTTCCAGCAATGTGACAGCACTGCCCCAATCCCATAAGGGGAAGTGTCACAAATCAATACAACTTCTTTCTTAAGGTCAAAATGGGCCAGTAGTTTATGAAAGGAGCTGATGCTTAACCTTAGGAGAAGCTTCTGCCTGCGGACCTTCCCAGGACCACCTCATGGTATTTCATAGCAGGGCATCGTAGGGGAGCCAGCATGGAAGCTAAGCTTGGGATACATTTTCCATAATAATTCACTAATCCCAGGGTGGATTTCAACTCCGTGGTGTTACTTGCGGTTGGTGCTTCCTTGTTGGCATTCACCTTATCCTCTGCTGGATGTATTGGTAGCACAGTGGGTAGCACTGCTGCTTCACAGCGCCAGGGACCCGGGTTCGATTCCGGCTCGGGTCACTGTCTGTGTGGAGTTTGCACGTTCTCCCCATGTCTGCGTGGGTTTCCTCCGGGTGCTCCAGTTTCCTCCCACAGTCCAAAGACTTGCTGGTTAAGTGCATTGGCTATGCTAAATTCTCCCTCGCTGTACCCAGACAGGTGCCGGCATGTAGCGACTAGGAGATTTTCACAGTAACTTCATTGCGGTGTTAATGTAAGCCTACTTGTGACTGATAAATAAATTACTTTATGTTACCCCTTGCCGTCTACTCAGTAGCCTAACTAGGTTACTTCATTCACTTGTAAGACGCATTTCTCCCTCTTCAAGCGAATTCTCACTCTAGAAAATCTCTGCAAGACTTTTAAGTCGCCCAGGTGTTCCTGTTCCGAAGCCCGTGACCAGGCCATCATCTAAGTATACTGCTACCTTGGGTAGTAACTCTTTGGAAAGTGTTGGCGAGACCTCAAAGGGCAGCTGAGTATACTCAGGCTCCCTTATGTGTTGATCATCACATATTTCTGGGAAGGCTCATCCAATTCAAGCGGAAGATAAACATGGCTCATGTCCAAATTGGAGAATGTCTTTCCACCTGTTCACTTTAGTGTACAGATCTTTGATTTGGGGCATGGGGTACCTATCAAGTTTGGAGATCCACTTGGCTGTTAGCTTATAGTCCACACAAAGGCAAACCGATTTGTCGGGCTTCAGAACAGGGACTACAGTTGCAGCCCATTCTGCACAGGCCTTATTGTATCTAAACTTTCAAGGTGCCTTAGTTCAGTTTCTACCTTCCCCAGCATGGAGTATGTGACTGGTCTTGTTCTGAAATAGCTAGGGCTCAACATAAATCTTGGCCCCGTTAATTTTTTTCCGGGTGTACCTGTAAAACTCCAGGGTATCTTCTAATAACTTCGCACACCTGGCCTGAAGATCTCCAACCAATTCAGCCGGATCTGCTGGAGCCAATCTCTCCCCATAAGGCTTGGTTCCATGTCCCCCTACAACAATGAGTGGCAGACAAGCTGACTGCTGCCTGTAAGTTACTGAACAACAAAGAACAGTACAACACAGGAACTTCCACCCACCAAGCATGAACTGATACATGACGCCTTTCTAAACTAAACACCTTTGGCCTCTGAGCAGTCCGTATCCCTCTATTCCCTGTCTATTCATGTATCTGTCAAGATGCCTCTTAAACGTTGCTAGTGTATCTGCTTCTCCCACCTCCTCTGTCAGCGCATTCCAGGCACTTACCATCCTCTGTGTGAAAATCTTGTCTCTCACATCTCCTTTAAATTTCCCCCCATTTAACTTAAACCTAATGTCCCCTAGTAATTGACATTTTTACCCTGGGAAAAAAGACTCCATTCCTCTCATAATTTTGTAAACTTTTATCAGGTCTCCCCTCAGCCTCTGACGTTCAAGTGAAAACAAACCAAGTTTGTCCAATCTCTCCTCATAACTAATGCCCTCCAAACCAGGCAACATCCTGGTAAACCTTTTCTGTACCCTCTCCAAAGCCTCCACATCCTTCTGGTAATGTGGCCACCAGAACTGGACGCAATATTCCAAATGTGGCATGAGCAAAGTTCTACACAGCTGCAACATGACTTGCCAATGTTTATACTTTATGGCTAACCGATGGAGACATGCCTGCCATGTGCCTTCTTGATCATCTTATACAACTGAGTCACAACTTTCAGGGAACTATGGACCTCGATCCCTCTGTATGTTAATGCTTGTAAGAGTTCTGCCATTTACTGTATACTTCACTCCTGCATTAGATCTTTCAAAATGCATCACCTCACATTTGTCCAGGTTAACTTTTTCAAGGAACAAATACTGGGTGTCCTTGATAGGTATGTCCCTGTCAGGCAGGGAGGAAATGGCCGAGTGAGGGAACCGTGGTTCACAAAAGAGGTGGAATGTCTTGTGAAAAGGAAGAGGGAAGCTTATGTAGGGATGAGGAAACAAGGTTCAGATGGCTCGATTGAGGGTTACAAGTTAGCAAGGAACGAGCTGAAAAAGGGGCTGAGGAGAGCTAGGAGGGGACATGAGAAGTCCTTGGCGGGTCGGATCAAGGAAAACCCCAAGGCTTTTTACTCTTATGTGAGGAATAAAAGAATGACCAGGGTGAGGTTAGGGCCGGTCAAGGACAGTGGTGGGAACTTGTGTATGGAATCAGTAGAGATAGGCGAGGTGATGAATGAATACTTTTCTTCAATGTTCACCAAGGAGAGGGGCCATGTTTTTCAGGAAGAGAAGGTGTTACAGGCTAATAGGCTGGAGGAAATAGATGTTCGGAGGGAGGATGTATTGGCAGTTTTGAATAAACTGAAGGTCGATAAGTCCCCTGGGCCTGATGAAATGTATCCTAGGATTCTTTGGGAGGCGAGGGATGAGATTGCAGAGCCTTTGGCTTTGATCTTTGGGTCCTCGCTGTCCACGGGGATGGTGCCAGAGGACTGGAGAGTGGCAAATGTTGTTCCTCTGTTTAAGAATGGGAATAGAAATGACCCTGGTAATTATAGACCGGTTAGTCTGACTTCGGTGGTTGGTAAATTGATGGAAAAGGTCCTTAGGGATGGGATTTACGACCATTTAGAAAGATGCGGATTAATCCGGGATAGTCAGCACGGATTTGTGAAGGGCAAATCGTGCCTCACAAATTTGATAGAATTTTTTGAGGAGGTAACTAGGTGTGTTGATGAAGGTAGGGCGGTTGATGTCATATACATGGATTTTAGTAAGGCGTTTGATAAGGTCCCCCATGGTCGGCTTATGATGAAAGTAAGGAGGTGTGGGATAGAGGGAAAGTTGGCCGATTGGATAGGTAACTGGCTGTCTGATCGAAGACAGAGGGTGGTGGTGGATGGAAAATTTTCGGACTGGAGGCAGGTTGCTAGCGGAGTGCCGCAGGGATCGGTGCTTGGTCCTCTGCTCTTTGTGATTTTTATTAATGACTTAGAGGAGGGGGCTGAAGGGTGGATCAGTAAATTTGCTGATGACACCAAGATTGGTGGAGTAGTGGATGAGGTGGAGGGCTGTTGTAGGCTGCAAAGAGACATAGATAGGATGCAAAGCTGGGCTGAAAAATGGCAAATGGAGTTTAACCCTGATAAATGTGAGGTGATTCATTTTGGTAGGACAAATTTAAATGTGGATTACAGGGTCAAAGGTAGGGTTCTGAAGACTGTGGAAGAACAGAGAGATCTTGGGGTCCATATCCACAGATCTCTAAAGGTTGCCACTCAAGTGGATAGAGCTGTGAAGAAGGCATATAGTGTGTTAGCTTTTATTAACAGGGGGTTGGAGTTTAAGAGCCGTGGGGTTATGCTGCAACTGTACAGGACCTTGGTGAGACCGCATTTGGAATATTGCGTGCAGTTCTGGTCACCTCACTATAAGAAGGATGTGGAAGCGCTGGAAAGAGTGCAAAGGAGATTTACCAGGATGCTGCCTGGTTTGGAGGGTCGGTCTTATGAGGAAAGGTTGAGGGAGCTGGGGCTGTTCTCTCTGGAGCGGAGGAGATTGAGGGGAGACTTAATAGAGGTTTATAAAATGATGAAGGGGATAGATCGAGTGAACGTTCAAAGACTATTTCCTCGGGTGGATGGAGCTATTACAAGGGGGCATAACTATAGGGTTCATGGTGGGAGATATAGGAAGGATATCAGAGGTAGGTTCTTCACGCAGAGAGTGGTTGGGGTGTGGAATGGACTGCCTGCAGTGATAGTGGAGTCAGACACTTTAGGAACATTTAAGCGGTTATTGGATAGGCACATGGAGCACACCAGGATGGTAGGGAGTGGGATAGCTTGATCTTGGTTTCAGATGAAGGTCGGCACAACATCGTGGGCCGAAGGGCCTGTTCTGTGCTGTACTGTTCTATGTTCTATGTAAATTCCATCTGCTATTTTGCCACCCAAGTCTCCAGCCTATCTATATCCCGCTGTATCCTCTGGCAATCTTCACACTATCCACAACTCCCCCAATCTTTATGTCATCCACAAACTTACTAATCAGACCACCTACCTTCTCCTCCAACACATATATATATTACAAACAACAGGGTCCCAGCACTGATCCCTGCGGAACACCACTGGTCACAGATCTCCATTCAGAAAAACATCCTTCCACTGCTACTCACTGTCTTCTATGACCAAGCCAGTTCTGTATCCATTTTACCAGCTCACCATGGATTCCATGTGACTTCACCTTCTGTATCAGCCTGCCATGAGGAACCTTGTAAAAGATCTTGCTAAAGTCCATGTAGACAACATCCATCACCCTGCCTTCATTAAGCATCCTTGTCAGTTTCCTAAAAACAATCAAATTTCAAATGACCTCCCCCGTACAGAGCTATGCTGCCTATTGCTAATAAGTCCATATTTTTTTCAAGTGTGAGCAAATTCTGTCCCTAAAAATCTTCTCCAATAATTTCACTACCACTGACATAAGGCTCGCTGGCCTGTAATTTCCTGGATTATCCCTGTTGCCCTTCTTAAACAAAGGAACAACATTGGCTATTCTCCAGTCCTTTGGGACATCTCCTGTGACTAAAGAGGATGCAAAGTTTTTATACAAGGCCCCAGCTATTTCCTCCCTCAGTTTTCTAGTATAGATCCCATCAGGTCCTGGGGTCTTGCATACCTTAGTGCTTTTCAAAACACCCAACACTTAATTTACATTGACATGCCCCAGAATATCAAAATACCCCTCTCTAGGCACACCATGTACTTCTCCTTTGTGAATACTGATGCAAAGTATTCGTTAAGGACCTCACCCACTTCCTCTGGCTCCACGCAGAGATTCCCTCCTTTGTTCTTGAGTGGACCTACCCTTCCCTCGCTACACTCTTGTTCCTTATATACGGATAAAACCCCTTGGGATTATCCTTAATCCTGTTTGCCATTGTGACGCCTTTTATTTGTAAAGGATCCTCCATGTAGGTGGCTAGTCTGTCCTTTATGTCTTCCAACCTCAGGAGTTGGATGCCAGATTGGAGACTTATATGTCTGTTCTCCGATAACACAGATTGCAGCTCCTGTGTGCACCTCCATGGGATGGCCATTCACCAGTGACTACTATCATTGGGGCAACTTTTGTTATAATGACACGATTCAGTTGTAGTATGCCTGTCCCTGAGAGAAGGGATACCTGCATGATACGGTCAGGTACTCGCATTGGCTTTTTCTACTGGGCAGCTTGTGTTTTGCCTGTTCATGAAACTTCACCCGTGTCCTGTGACAGTGCTTGCAGTAATCCATCGTCTGGCAACAGCACCATTCTGGACTATGTTCCCTAATACTCTTGGGTCATCATTGTCTCTCACTGTCTGGAGGTGATATTAGGATTCCTACATAGAAAGGAGTCCTTTATCATCTGACTTACACAAGCACTCTCCATTGAGGACCGATTACATAGAATCATAGAATCCAACAGTGCAGAAAGAGGCCATTCGGCCTATCAGGTCTGCACCGACCACAATCCCACCCAGGCCAAAATCTCTATAACCCCATGCATTTACCTTAGCTAAGAGGTAAATTTCACATGGCCAATCCATCTAACCCACACATCTTTGGAGTGTGGGAGGAAACTGGAGCACCCGGAGGAAACCCATGCAGACACGGGGAGGATGTGCAAACTTCACACAAACAGTAACCCAAGCCAGGGATTGAACCCGGGTCCCTGGTGCTGTGAGGCAGCAGTGCTAACCACTGTGCCATCCATGAGGTCCTTCCCCCCAGTTGGAGGACATTGCTGCCTGATGCCCCCTGTAGTTCCTGAGCCCCTTTTTCTGCATTAAGTCTCAAGTCCAAATTTGGTTCTGCCAATAGCTTCTTTTGGGTGGTTAGGTCATTTATAACCACATACCAATCTGTCTCGCAACATTTCATTCACAGGTGGTCCAAATTTGCAATGTTCTGCCAATTTCCACAACCTAGCCAGTGACAGATCCCACAGGAGTTCTGCCAGCCACGTTTAAGCGATATCTCTGAAGGATTACAGAGGACTTCAGGTCTTGGTGGTTTTTTCCACCAGGATATCAGGGTCCCGCATGCCATCAACAAATGTTGTTTTCTGTCACTTTCAATGTTGTTAGCACAGAAGAAGTAACGCATGCGCTCTGTATATTGGGCCCAGTCTTCCTACTGATATCATAGGGATCAAGGTCCTGAAAAGAGGCATTGCTTTTTCTTACCAGAGAAGGAGATGGAGAAAAACATTCTCCTTGTTGCCAGTTTTCCATCACCAAAGGGCGGCATGGTAGCACAGTGGTTAGCACTGCTGCTTCACAGCTCCAGGGTCCCGGGTTCGATTCCCGGCTCGGGTCACTGTCTGTGTGGAGTTTGCACATTCTCCTCGTGTCTGCGTGGGTTTCCTCCGGGTGCTCCGGTTTCCTCCCACAGTCCAAAGATGTGCGGGTTAGGTTGATTGGCCAGGTTTAAAAAAAATTGCCCCTTAGAGTCCTGGGATGTGTAGGTTAGAGGGATTAGCGGGTAAAATATGTGGGGGTAGGGCCTGGGCGGGATTGTGGTCGGTGCAGACTCGATGGGCCGAATGGCCTCCTTCTGCACTGTAGGGTTTCTATGATTTCTATTCTATGATTTCTATGAAAGACCCTTTACTGTGCACCAAAGAGAAGGGCTGCACCTGCAGGTTACAGCGAGACAGTCTGTACCTCGGGACACACAACACTGGTATCTCGACTCAAAACATTGTCCCCATTCTCTCTCCACAGATGCTGTCAGACCTGCTGAGATTTTCCAGCTTTTTTCTGTTTTTGTTTCAGATTCCAGCATCCTCGGTATTTATTATAAACCCCGCTGTCCACTTCTCACTGGGCGCTCAAGAAGGATGCTTGTATCCGATGAGGCCCACAGGGAGATCTATCAATGATCCCCCATGTTCTTCATGGCCATCATAACAGTGCACATATCCACAGTTTTGGGAGAGCCAGAGCTACTTTGGGGACATCTTTACACAACATTGAACGGCAGACCAGAGGTGACCTTCCTCTCCCAGGTCATTGAGTGTCTTTAAGACAGAGATAGATAGGTTCTTGATTAATAAGAGGATCAGAGGTTTTGGGAAAAAGGCAGGAGAATGGGGGATGAGAAAAAAATCAGCCATGACTGAATGGCAGAGCAAACTGGATGGGCCGAATGGCCTAATTCTGCTCCTATGTCTTATGGTCTAACAGCAAACAGTGCAGTGCAGTTGACAATGGTTTGTAAGGACACAGTGGGTGTTAGAACAGAAACGGCTGCTATTTTGGACATTGATAGGAGCACAGAAAAGTTTGCAGCTACATAATAGAAGTCTACAGCACAGAAGGCCATTTTGCTTATTCATTCATGGGACATGGGTGTTGCTGTCTGGCCAGCTTTTATTTATTTTATTAGTGTCACAAGAAGGCTTATATTAACACTGCAATGAAGTTAGTGAAAATTGGCCATCCCTAGTTGCCCTTGGAGGGCAGTTGATAGTCAACCACATTGCTGTGGCTCTGGAATCACATGTAGGCCAGACCAGGTAGGGATGGCAGATTTCCTTCCCTAAAGGACATTAGTGAACCAGATGGTTTTTTCCAACAATTGACAATGGTTTCATGGTCATCAGGAGATTCTTAATTCCAGGTATTTTTTTATTGAATTCAAATTCCACCATCTGCTGTGGCGGGATTCGAACCCAGGGTCCCCCAGAATGTTAACTGAGTTTCTGGGTTAATAGTCGAGCGATGATACCACTAGGCCATTACCTCTCCAGAGGCCTGTGACAGCTCCTTCAAAGAGCTATCCAATTAGTCTACCTCCTCTACTCTTTACCCCTGGCTGTGTAATGTGCTCCCCAAGTATCTACGTGACTGAGATCTTGTGGCACAATAGGCACCGTCCCTCCCTTCGGACCAGGAGCTCTGGATTCGAGTCCTGCTTCGGGATAGGATGGCCACAGGAGATGAATTTGTAACATTAGCCAAACAGGTCAATTGTCAGCCTGTAAATCCTTCCAGAGTGTCTGATCGCAGGAGGGAAAGAGCAGGGAGGCTTCCCTGGTCAAACGCACTGCAGAAAGCAACGGTAAACCACTGGGGCCCTTTGTCAATTCACTGCCATGGACAACCCCAATGGAGGGCGGCATGCTGGCACAGGGTTGCGAGATGGTCCCCAAGTGTGAATGTGGTCCTGAAGAGACAGCAGAGCGAGGGGGACATATTGTGCATTGCAACACAGTCCCTTAGTGTGAATGTGCTCCCAAAGCGAGGGGGACATATTGTGCATTGTCAGACGGTCCCTAACTGTGACTGTGATCCCAAAGAGAGTGCAGAGAGAGGGGGAGTTTGGCACCCACACACTCTGCTTTTAAAATGCCTGATTTGCAGACATTCCTGTCACATTGCTGTCAATCCGACACCGCCACGGATTAATTTGTGGGCTGCTCTTTTCCAAATGGATTTCTTGGGTAAGATCATGAGGGACAGGTGGCCACATCAAGTGTGTGAACAACAGCTGCAGATGTGTCTATCTCTGCTCCTGCCTCAGCTGATCAGCTGCTGAAACCCTCACCCCTGCCTCCATTACCCTCCTGGACTATCTCACCCCCATCCCCCCCACGCCTAGCTGGTCTCCCCTATTCTGCTCTCAGTAAACCCGAGACGGTCTGAAGCTCTGTTGAGAGGATCCGTAACTCGCTCCAAGCCCCTTGCGATATCAACCCGAGGGTCTCACTGACCCAAACTGCCTTCCAGCTCAGCAGTGATAAAATTCTTAGCCCTGTTTTCACACCCCACACTATCTCTGCAATCTCCTTCACTACCCTCTGAGGTACGCTGCACTCCTCTAATTCTGGCCTCCCGTGAACATCTGGCCACAGTGACACAGTGGTTAGCACTGCTGCCTCACAGCGCCAGGGACCCGGGTTCGATTCCGGCCTCGGGTCACTGTCTGTGCGGAGTCTGCACGTTCTCCCCCATCTGCGTGGGTTCCCTCACAGTCCGAAAGGTGTGCGGGTTAGGTGATTGGCTATGCTAAATTGCCCCTAAATTGTCAGGGGACGAGCAGGGGTTATGGGAATAGGGTCTGGGTGGAATTGTTTTAGTGCAGACTCGACGGACCTAATAGTCTCCTTCTGCACTGTAGGAATTCAATGATTCTATAAATCCATGGTCACCAGTGCCCTCCTAGGACATGGTACCTGGAGGATCAATGCAGTTCCCTGAGGATGTTACTGATGATTCTATATTCACTGTCCTTTCAGACAATGCATTCCAAATGCTAACTGGGTAAAAGATCTTGTCCTTTTCTCCTCGCTGGTTTTCCTGCCAATTTCCTTAATGGTAGCTATTGTCTTTGGGATGGTGCGTATCAGTTTGCAGTTTAATCCAGCTGCTGAATCAGTCTACAGCTTGTGTTTTGTTACAGTGAGATTCCTCCACCTTCTCCTGCAGTTGGATCCACTCGGTGACAGGGTCTCTCAGTGGTGCATCAAACATAAACAGTGACCCCTGGCTCCACAAACATTTACCCAACCTGCTGCCAAGTCGCGACGCACAGCGGCAGCTCCTTCAGTGATGCCTCTCCGACCCGCCCCAGAGGGCGATGGGAAGCAGGTGCATGGTGACAGCAGTACCACCTCAAACCGGTGAGGTTTGTAACGCAGCAAACGCAACAGCCAATCTCTGCACAGCAAGAGCCCACGAGCAGCAGCAAACAGCCACAGCTGTTCTTTTTATATATTAACGATCTAGATGACGGGACTGGGGGCATTCTGGCCAAGTTTGCCGATGATACAAAGATAGGTGGAGGGGCAGGTAGTATTGAGGAGGTGGGGAGGCTGCAGAAAGATTTAGACAGTTTAGGAGAGTGGTCCAAGAAGTGGCTGATGAAATTCAACGTGGGCAAGTGCGAGGTCTTGCACTTTGGAAAAAAGAATAGAGGCATGGACTATTTTCTAAACGGTGACAAAATTCATAATGCTAAAGTGCAAAGGGACTTGGGAGTCCTAGTCCAGGATTCTCTAAAGGTAAACTTGCAGGTTGAGTCCGTAATTAAGAAAGCAAATGTAATGTTGTCATTTATCTCAAGAGGCTTGGAATACAAAAGCAGGGATGTACTTCTGAGGCTTTATAAAGCACTGGTTAGGCCCCATTTGGAGTACTGTGAGCAATTTTGGGCCCCACACCTCAGGAAGGACATACTGGCACTGGAGCGGGTCCAGCGGAGATTCACACGGATGATCCCGGGAATGGTAGGCCTGACATACGATGAACGTCTGAGGATCGTGGGATTGTATTCATTGGAGTTTAGGAGGTTGAGAGGAGATCTAATAGAAACTTACAAGATAATGAACGGCTTAGATAGGATGGACATAGGGAAGTTGTTTCCATTAGCAGGGGAGACTAGGACGTGGGGGCACAGCCTTAGAATAAAAGGGAGTCACTTTAGAACAGAGATGAGGAGAAATTTCTTCAGCCAGAGAGTGGTGGGTCTGTGGAATTCATTGCAACAGAGGGCTGTGGAGGCCGAGACGTTAAGCGTCTTCAAGACAGAAATTGATAAATTCTTGATTTCTCGAGGAATTAAGGGCTATGGGGAGAGAGCGGGTAAATGGAGTTGAAATCAACCATGATTGAATGGTGGAGTGGACTCGATGGGCCGAATGGCCTTACTTCCGCTCCTATGTCTTATGGTCTTAAAGGGATGGGATTATCCATACGGTTAGCGTGTGGTGTAAAGTCAAAAATGGAAAGATGGGGGGGGGGGGGGGGGGGAGGAGAGGGAATGGGAATGGTGCCCATGCCAGTTTTGGAGGTATTTTTCTCCAGATCTGCCAGCACTGTACCGGTATCTGTAATTGGGTGGCACGGTGTCACAGTGGTTAGCACTGCTGTCTCACAGCGCCAGGGACCCGGGTTCAATGCCAGCCTCGGGTCACTGTCTGTGCAGAGTCTGCACATTCTCCCCATGTCTGAGTGGGTTTCCTCCGGGTGCTCCGGTTTCCTCCTGCAGCCCAAAGATGGTTAGGTGGATTGGCCATGCCAAATTGCCCCTTAGTGTCAGGGGGATTAGCAGGGTAAATGTGTGGGATAATGGGGATAGAGCCTGGAATTGTTGTTAGTGCAGACTCGATGGGCCGAATGGGCTCCTTCTGCACTATGATTGATCAGGGGCGGGTAGATGAACGAACACACTGGGTCTATTTCCGCTCAGTTTGGGAACCACGTTTGCAGCTTCGGTTTATAAATCTTCGATACCAATCTGCTGATCACAACTGTCCGCTCCAAACTTCTCCACCCCCTGGCCTCGCGGCCAAGACCTTGGAGACCAGCCAACTCCTGAGAGGGTTTACACATTTTGTTTTGTGTTCAGCAAGACCATTTATTTCAATACATCTTACCAGCAAAGGATCAGCTCCTCCTCCTCCAGCATTAAATAACAATCAGTAACAATGATCACAAGCAGAGCAGCATCGCACCAACCCCCACTCACACAGTACCAACACCCATCGGGTACTGAGCAAGACACTTCAGCCTAACCCAGCTCAGTCCCCCCGTGACCGCAGTAACTGACAACAGCCCACTCCCATAGCGGATACACACACACATATATATACATGCATACACACGCGCGCGCACACACAATACACAGGGAGTCTGCAACCCTCCCCACCTGGCACAGACTGCATTAAATCTCCCCGTCTGAGAGGCAGAGAGAGAACTTGTCATCCCTTCCACAAACTGGAACGCACACACCCAGAGACACAGCCCCACACACACCCAGAGACACAGCCACATACACACGCACGCACCCAGAGACACAGCCCCACTCACACACGCACCCAGAGACACAGCCCCACACACACACACGCACCCAGAGACACAGCCCCACACACACACACGCACCCAGAGACACAGCCCCACACACACGCACCCAGAGACACAGCCCCACACACACACACGCACCCAGAGTCACAGCCCCACACACACGCACCGAGACACAGCCACACACACACGCACCGAGACACAGCCACACACACACGCACCCAGAGACACAGCCCCCCACACACACACGCACCCAGAGACACAGCCCCACACACACACACGCACCCAGAGACACTGCCCCCCACACACACACGCACCCAGAGACACAGCCCCCCACACACACACGCACCCAGAGACACAGCCCCACACACACACACGCACCCAGAGACACAGCCCCCCCACACACACACGCACCCAGAGACACAGCCCCCCCACACACACACGCACCCAGAGACACAGCCCCACACGCACCCAGAGACACAGCCCCACACGCACCCAGAGACACAGCCCCACACGCACCCAGAGAGACAGCCCCACACACACCCAGAGAGACAGCCCCACACACACCCAGAGAGACAGCCCCACACACACCCAGAGAGACAGCCCCACACACACCCAGAGAGACAGCCCCACACACACCCAGAGAGACAGCCCCACACACACCCAGAGAGACAGCCCCACACACACCCAGAGAGACAGCCCCACACACACCCAGAGAGACAGCCCCACACACACCCAGAGAGACAGCCCCACACACACCCAGAGAGACAGCCCCACACACACCCAGAGAGACAGCCCCACACACACCCAGAGAGACAGCCCCACACACACCCAGAGAGACAGCCCCACACACACCCAGAGAGACAGCCCCACACACACCCAGAGAGACAGCCCCACACACACCCAGAGAGACAGCCCCACACACACCCAGAGAGACAGCCCCACACACACCCAGAGAGACAGCCCCACACACACCCAGAGAGACAGCCCCACACACACCCAGAGAGACAGCCCCACACACACCCAGAGAGACAGCCCCACACACACCCAGAGAGACAGCCCCACACACACCCAGAGAGACAGCCCCACACACACCCAGAGAGACAGCCCCACACACACACCCAGAGAGACAGCCCCACACACACACCCAGAGAGACAGCCCCACACACACACCCAGAGAGACAGCCCCACACACACACCCAGAGAGACAGCCCCACACACACACCCAGAGAGACAGCCCCACACACACACCCAGAGAGACAGCCCCACACACACACCCAGAGAGACAGCCCCACACACACACCCAGAGAGACAGCCCCACACACACACCCAGAGAGACAGCCCAACACACACACCCAGAGAGACAGCCCAACACACACACCCAGAGAGACAGCCCCACACACACACCCAGAGAGACAGCCCCACACACACACCCAGAGAGACAGCCCCACACACACACACCCAGAGAGACAGCCACACACACACACCCAGAGAGACAGCCCCACACACACACCCAGAGAGACAGCCCCACACACACACCCAGAGAGACAGCCCCACACACACACCCAGAGAGACAGCCCCACACACACACCCAGAGAGACAGCCCCACACACACACCCAGAGAGACAGCCCCACACACACCCAGAGAGACAGCCACACACACACACCCAGAGAGACAGCCCCACACACACACCCAGAGGGACAGCCCCACACACACACCCAGAGAGACAGCCCCACACACACACCCAGAGAGACAGCCCCACACACACACCCAGAGAGACAGCCCCACACACACACCCAGAGACAGCCCCACACACACGCACCCAGAGATACAGCCACACACACACCCAGAGAGACACACACACACACACAAACCACACCCCCACAGACACACACATATCTGACGTAACCCACCCTAATCTGGGGATCCTTTAATACCAGGACTGTGACTCGCACCCTCTGATGTTATACCCAGCTGCCAGTATCTGTACTTCTTTAACTAAGGTGTTTGAGCCGGTGTGTGTGCCTGTGCTGTGACTGATCCCTCAGCCGGTTCTCACTGTGTTCTGGAGGCAGAGCCATTTGCTTCTGCCTGATCCTCGCCCACTCCAGTTACAGACGTATCTGAGATTATCTACCGTGCAAACCCAATTGGCGGGTCCCAGCTCCTGGCCCCGTGCGCCGCATGCACCCTCCCCAGGATCCGCAGCTAATGGCAAAAAAAAAGTTCCCGTTTAAATAAATTTACAAACGCCATAAAAATGTACAGATCTAGATTTTCCGTTTTAAAAAAAAACACACCTCTCCTCTAGAAGAAAAGCACGATTGTGTGGAGACCCTTCAGTTAGCAAGTCCGGTTGTGGAGAGGGGAGTCAGGGTGTGGGTGGGGGAGGGAGGAGGGGTGGGGGGTGGGGGAATGCGGAAGCGGTGTGCAGAGGGGGCACCGCATCGGGGAAGGAAAATGACACCCACCCCCGCCCCCCACTGATTTCCTCCCCTCCCCCTCTCACCGCCCAACCCTGAGCTTCAATCATTCCAGCTCCCCCTCCGCGCCCCCTCAGTTTTCCGGTGGCTGACTGTGTCCGTGATTCGGGTGCTGGGCGTCGTGGTTGTGGTCCGCGGGATGGGAGCCGTCGCCCGAAAACGGTTTCTTGTGGCCCCTGACGCAGTGCGCGTTGCCGCAGCCGCCGCCATCTTCGTCCTCGCTCTCCGATGAGCTCTCACCAAAGGCCCTCGGCTTCTCGTAGATGCAGCAGCCTGTGAACAGCAAGGGAAATTCAGTGGAGACAGGGACACGGGGGCGCGAGGATGGTGGGGTGCGAGGCTGGGAGGCGCGAAGTCAGGGGAGGGGGTGTCGCGAGGCCATGGGGTATGAGGCCAGAGGCAGGGTGGACGCGAGGCAAGAGCCCCACGCACACTGGGAGCCTGGTCTAAAGAGGACCACTTGCTCCTGTGTTGCGACCTGGGCTAATGGATGGGGAAGCAGTGAGGGGAAGAGCATTCCCACTGAGAGTCTCGGGTTAATGAACTGCCTCTTATCATCCCATCTTTTACCCTGGAGCATTAACAAACAAAACCCGGCACCAAGCTACACGAGGAGATCTCGGGTCAGGTGAGCCAAAGCTTGAACCGAGAGGCAGGTTTTCAAGCAGCGTCTCAATGGAGGGGTAAAGTGAGGGGCCGACGCATCACTGGCAGCTCAGGGTGGCGCGCAGACACCAGCTTGGCATTTGTCAGACGCTTCGCCGCTTGGTACTTGTGGCACCAGAGAACAAGCACCCGGTGGCCTGACTTTCTCAGGCGGGCTCTTCCTATTTGGGCAGCACCCCACCAACAAGTATTGGGTTGTCTTGGGAGTTCCCGGGGAAGTAGATTCTACACAAAGCTTAAATCGTCAAAATCTCTTACAAAATCAGTACAGTACAAGAGGCCATTCGGCCCATTGAGTCTGCACTAACCACAATCCCACCCAGGTCCTATCCCTGTAATGCCATGCATTTACTCTACTAATCCCCCTGACACCAAGGGGCAATTTAGCACGGCCAATCAACCTAACCCGCACATCTTTTGGACTGTGGGAGGAAACCAGAGGAAACCCACGCAGACACGGGGAGAACATACGAACACCACACAGAAAGTGACCCAAGCCGGGAATCGAACCCGGGTCCCTGGCGCTGTGAGGCAGCAGCGCTAACCACTGTGCCGCCCAAAGAGCAAGGGCCCTGGCTCGGGAGTGCTGCCTCTCAGATTGCTCGGAACAGGAGGAGGCCATTCAGCCCACTGCGTCAGTGCTGCTGCTTTGGAAGAGCTGCCCAGTTAGTCCCAGATGGATAGTATCCGTTCAACTCTGGAGGGTAACGGGTGGGAGTGGGAAACGAATGCTGCCCTTCCCAACGATGCCAGATCCCAAATCGGAAATGTAGAAAAATGGTGTCCCATTCCCCTGCAATCATTTCCCCGTGTATTGTTTACACAATTCCCTTCAGGAAGTTATTACTCAATTTGCTTCTCCCGCAGTTTCGGGTGGAACATTCCAGGTCATTGCGTAAAATTAGTGTGGTATTTCTGGAGGCCCAAACCTCTGCCCCTGAATCTTTTGATGCCTGGCACGCGTGACACTTACACTTGGAGGAGCGCCGGCCCAGGTGCTCATTGTCCACAGTGTCACTCGTCCACTCCACCTTCTTGTTAGTTTTGCGTTTCCTCAGTCGGATAGTGATGCTCCGATTCTCCTGTAAAAGGGAGGGATGGAACAGATCTCATCTCTGCCGTGTCGGGCTGCGGTGAATGAAAGGCACCCACTGAAACAAAATCGCCCCGCACTTCTCAAATTACAGTGGCTGTCACTGCCCTGATTCAGTGGCGATGCACTCCCACCTCGGGGTCAGGAGGCTGCAGGTTCAATTCCGCTCGGGAGACCACCCCCTCCCAACCTTCCCGGACCCCCCCCACACACAAAATCCTGGCCAGCGCTCGCAGTGCGGTATCGAAGGGGGAGGGGGGGGGGGGGGTAGTGGGGCTGCTGCACTGTCAGAGGTGCCACCTTCCAGTTGAGATGTGTTAAAGCAAGGCACCGCCCCCGCCCCCCTCCCCCCACCCTCTCAGGCAGGCCCCCCCCACCCATTATTTCAAAGGATAAGAATGGGATTTCTCCCCAACGCCCTGTCCAATGTTTATCCCTCAAATACAGATGATTGCATCATTACGGGGCTGCTGTTCCTGGGATCTTCCTGTGCGCAAAGTCCCCTCTCCCTTTCCTACATTGCAGGAGGGACTTCAGTCAGTTGGAAAGCAGTCCGGCGCATTCCAGAGTCGCAAAATTCCTTTCTGGATTGCATCTGCTCCATGTCCCGTATCTGCCACGGGCACGACTGTCCGGTGACTGTCCGGTGACTGCTCCCACTGTGTGTAGTCAGTGGGTGGAGGTCTGCACATCCAGTGTCCTGTACCTTGGCTAACAACCACTAAAAGAGAGTAGCCGGTCGCTCGCGGGGGCTGTGTGCAAACTGGCCGCGTGCCCTATGCTTGCTACGGCGACCACATTTCTTGGCAATGGTGGGGGGGGGGGGGGGGGGGGGGAGAGAGAGAGAAAGTACTCACCGGGTCTGCCGGCTGGTTCCCATCCACGGTCTCGGTGACGGTAGAAGACGCGCTCGCTGCCTCCGCCATCGCGCCGCGCTCAATCTCTCGCTCCATTCAGGCACTCGGTTGGGTTGTAGGTTTCCGCGGCGCTCCCTCTGGCTGCTGCAGGTGGCGGGGCAGGGGAGGGAGGGGCCGGGGTGTCGGGGTGGTGCTGAATTCGATGCTGAAGAGACTTTGGCAAAGCCTGAAGCCTGTTGAAGAGACAGGAGGAAAAGAAGGCAACACACTGAGCCAACCTTGACGGGAAGTGGGTGCCTGGATGGTAATGCAGGCTGCAAATCCATCACGTGGACAGGACACAATGCAATTATCAGGCAGGCAGCCATTAAACTCAGCCACGTCACCACTTGGAATGAGCAGCGTTGTGGTGAGCAGTGATTATACTGCTGAGAATCAGCCCCGATTATTAATACACTGTACCCTATCGTCAATCCATAAAGCATCTTACCATTGACCGCACTCGGTGAGCTCTTCAATACAGAGTCTCTGCTCCCCTCAGCTCAGTACGTGAATTTAACATTCAGCTCATTTTAATCAATTATTAACTACCAGTCTCCCTCTTTATAACACCATTATCTCTTTATGGGATCGTATACTGCAGTTTGGTTTCGAAGCGATGATTATCTCCAGGGCAGAGTTCCCACTTGGAACACCACAAGCAGGTAAGAATTAGTGGGAGCTGACCATTCGGCCCATCGAGCCTGCTCTGCTATTCAACACAATCACAGAAACATAGAAACACGGAGTAGACCATTCGGCCCTTTGAGTCTTCCCTGCCATTCATTTTGATCATAGCTCATCACCAAATTCAATATCCTGCTTCCCGCCCCCTTCAGGCGAAGACATTTCTCCTCCTCCTCAGGTTGGCCAGTGTCTACCCTGGCAAGCCCCCTTCAGCACCTTCTGAATCTCAATAAGCTCAGTCCTCAACTCCAAACAGTATCGATCCAATTTACTCTGTAACCCTCCCAAACTAGGGAACCCTTGCTGTCACAATCGCTACACTGGGGGGAAACAGAGCTGACTTTCCGAGGGGTGCTGCAGGTTTACGTCCAAACAGATTTGCCCAAGTGTGAAATCCCCTCTGTGAACCAGCTCAAACAGGCAGCATCATTGCTTATTTATTTTATCCGCAGTAAAATATGTGTTTGAGTGGCTGCAGTTTATTAATGCAGCTGAAATTGGGTTCATCGCAAAAAAAAGTCACTGAATTCCTTGCTACAGGTAGAGGCAGTTCGGCCCATCAGGTCTGTGCCAGCTTTCCCCCCACCCCCACAAAAAACAATTCACCACAATGCCACTCCTTCGCCGCCTTCTCCTAACTTTGCACATGCTTCCAATTCAGATAATAATCCTCTTCCCTCTCCAATGCCTCGATTGAATCTGCCTCCACCACACTCTCAGATGATGCATTCCAGGCCCTGGGAGAAAATGTTTCTCTGCCTGTCTCTTGTTGCTGTCTTGTCCTACTTAACCATAAATCTGTCATCTCTGGTCCGTAGTTCCTTCCACCATAAAACACAGGACAGAAGTGGGCCATTCAGCCCATCGGGTCTACCCCACCATTCAATGAGATCATGACTGATCTGATGTGACAATCCTCAACTCTGCTTTCCCGCCTTATCCCCATAACCCTCGATTCCCTTACTGATTAAAAATTTGTCTCAGCCTTGAGCATACTTAATGATCCAGCCTCTACAACCCTCTGCGTAAAGAATTCCACACATTCACTACCCTCTCAGAGAAGAAATTCCTCGTCTCTGACTACAATGGGTGACCCCTTACTCTGAGATGATGCCCTCTGGTCCCCAGACTCTCCCACACGGGGAAACAACCTCTCAGCGTCGACCCTGTAAAACCCCCTGAGAATCTGGTATGTCTCAAAAATAAGGAAGGAATGAATGAGCTAGTTTTAACATTACTGGATTTAATACACTATTAGTTTCACTGGGGTACGTTAGCAGCTCCTAAGTGAAATATCTTGGGGAAATTCATTTGAAGAGCTCCTTAGATAGCTACAACAGGGAAAACTCGCCACCCTCATTACTTCAAATCCATTTGGTGGGTGAAGCTGGTTTCAAAGTGATTTGTAAGCCAGGTTGAAGACCACAGATTGGATTTACACTCGACAGAACTGGCGTTGGAAATGCCCCCCCCACATCGTTTGCACCGGTCTGGCCAATAAAACAACTAGCAAAAACTTTCAGGCAAATGCGTCTGTTCAGAAGCCCCAGGTCAGCTTTGCTGACGGGTTTGGCAGCATTAACTGAGTCGACATTAGGTGACGACACATCAAAATGGATTCCCATCTTGTGGCGTTCAAACTTCTCAGCTGTTTGCCCCCACGCCAATTAACACATGGCTCGGAGAGTAAGCCAGGGATCATTACCATTGACGCTGTGTTTTAATTTGGACCCTGGTGCCACAAACTCTCTCAACACTCCTCTGTGTCAGAAAGTCATGGGTGCACCATGAAGGGCGGACAGATGGGATATGCTAATACGTGACACAGATGGTGTACTACTGACATCAGTCAGTCATGTGCTAAACGAGGGGGGAGTTGGGGGCAAGAGGGTGAACTGTACCTCAGAAGTGTCATCCTTTGAGTGAGACATTAAACCCGGGAGGGGTGAGGCTACATCTGCCCTCTTCAGGCGGAGAGGAAAGATCCAGTGGTCACTATTCTGAAGAGCAGCAGGGGAATTCTCCCCAGCATCCTGACCTATGTTCATCCCTTAATCAGCATCCCTGGGTTTGGGGGGGGGGGGGGGGGGAAGAGAGAGAGAGAGGGGGGGGGGGAGGGAACATTCTCTGGCCAATAGCATGCTGCTGTTAGTGGGATCTTGCTGTGCGCACATTGACTGTCGCTTCACCTACTTTATAGTAGAGGCCATGCTTTAGAAGTACTGCACAGTCTATAATCAGGTACTTTGGGATGTGATAAGGACACAAAGAATTACAAACCTGTCCTTTATTAATGACACTTCCAATGCTAATGCCCACTTTCATTCACCACCCCCTTTGCAATAAAGGACAATATTCTGTTTGCCTTCCTCAATGCTGCACCTGCAGATTGACTTTCCGTGATTCATGTGCAAGGACACCCAGGTCCCTCTGTACTGCAGCAGTCTGCAGTCTCTCTCTATTTAAATAAGATCCTGTGTTTCCTATCCTTCCTGCCACAATGGACAACCTCACACTTTCCAGTGCTATACTCCATTTGCAAAATTCTTGCCCGCTCACTTGATCTATCCGTGTCCCTCCGCGGACTGTGCGCCCTCCGCACAACCTGCTTATCTTTGCAGCAGCAGCAAACTTGGTCACAAAACCCTCCCAACCTGGGGGCTTACGGCACAGTCAGCTCCTGTCTCTCTGGGGAATGTGCTTCCCACGCGAAAGTAGTTGCACGCGTAATCGCGGTCTCAAAACTTCACTTATCTGCAATTTAAAACATTAAACTCCCGCCTTTCCCATGTCGTTCCCACGTGGAAATCAAGCACTGTGCATGTGCCGACTCTGCACACGCGTTGTCGCGACTTCACACTGCGAGGACCCATGGGAACGGAACCCAGGCAAACAACAGGAGTTCATTTCTTTCCCCTCGTCTCAAAAAACAAACACTATCCTAACTTCTCTGTCACAGAAGCAGCACTTTCCCAGTGAAGTTTTCGTTCCTCTGTCGTTTGAGAATTGAGGTATTAACGCTTGCCATTGCCAATCTACAATCATACACTCTATCATGAGGTTAATAATTAGCTCAATCGCATTGCATAATACTGGATCTAAAATAACCTATTCCTTAATTGTTTAATTGATGCAATGAAAACTTTTTGAATGCATTTCGCAAACCCGTCCTCCAAGCTGTATTTTGCCAATCTGCTTTGCTGAGAGTTTATGAAGTTTAAAGTCCACCCCGGGATTCCTGCACTGCCCTTGTTACAATGTTCCTCTAACTTCCTGTCCAACACTCCAGTTTCTCGTCAGGGTCCTGGAGGCTTCTCCCACCCGTACCTTCCGCCCTCCATGTTCTGATTTTCTGAGCTATGACCTGTTCTCTCGAGCGTATTTAACTCGCCCCTTCATCGTCACCACCTCTCTCCCACCTTCAATCTCCCATTTCACCTGTCTTTTCCAAAAGTCAGGCACCCTGGAATATTCAGCTCTCGACCTTGGTCACCCTGTAACCACCTTTCAGTAATACACACAAACCAGGAGTAGGCCACTCGGCCCTTCGAGCTAGCTCCTCCATTCTATACAATCGCAGCTGGTCTGACTGTAACCTCAACCCCACATTGCTGCCGACCCCCGGATAACCTTTCACCCCCTCGTTAAACAAGAATATTTCACACTCTGCCTTAAAAATATTCATAGACTCTGTGTCCACTGCGTCTTGAGGGAGAGAGTTCCAGAGACTCACAGCCCTCAGAGAAAATTTCTCATCGCTGTTTGAAATGGGTGACCCCCATATTTTTTGAACGGAGATCCTTAGTTCTAGATTCTCCCACAAGAGGAAAAATGCTCCCCACATCCACCCTGTCAATACTCCTCAGAATCTTACATGGTTCAATCAAGTCACCTCTTACTCTACTAAACTCCAATGGATACAAGCCTGGCCCCTCCAACCTTTCCTCAGAAGACAACCCAACCATTCTAGCTATTAGTCCAGTAAACCTTCTCTGAACTGCTTCCAATGCATTTAGATCCTTCACTGGAGTAAGGTGACCGACACTATATACAGTGCTCCAGATGTGGTCTCACCGATGCTTACAGTACTGTAGGAATGCTGCACTGCCAGAGGAGCTGCCTTCTGAATGAGATATTAAACCCAGGCCAAGTGGACGTGAAGGATCCCGCGGCACTATTTCAAACAAGAGCAGGGGAGTTCTACCCGGTATTCCTAGACAATACTAACCCCTCAATCAACATCACAAAAACAGATTATCCGAGCATTGGGACATTGCTGTTTGTGGGAGCTTGCTGTGTACAAATTGATGCTGTATCTCCTACATTGAAACAGTGGCAACATTTCAAAAAGTATTTCCCTAGCTGCAAAGCACGTTGAGATGTCTGGTGGTCATGAGCGGTTCTATATAAACGCACGTCTTTCTTTCTCATCAGAATCCACTCTCCTCCTTATAAGCCTAAGGCCCCATTCGCCAGGACACTGGTCCCTTCCCGGTCTGTTGCAGTGGAACAGCTCCCTCTTCCCCCACTAACAGTGCCAGTGACCTGTGGATTGAAATCCCTTCCCCTTCAAACCACTCTTTAGCTGCGCATTCAAACCTTCTTTCCCCTTATCCGTGTGACTGGGAGGGTAATCCAGGGATCATTAGCTTTGAGGCTGTGTTTTAATTTGAACCTATGCGGAGGCAGTGGCACAGTGGTATTGTCACTGGACTAGTTTGGCACGGCAGATGGTGAAATTTGAATTCAATTAAAAAACCTGTCTAATTGCCATAAAAACCCGTCTGGTTCACAAATGCCCTGGCAAGGGAAGAAAATCTGCTGCCCCTTAACCTAGATGTCACTCCAGCCTCACAGCAACTCTTAAGTGCCCTCTGAACCACTCAGTTCGAGGGCAATAAATGTTGGCCTTGGCAGCGACTGCTTGTCCCACATTCCTTCCCACACAACGTCATTCCTGATTCTCCCTATGTTGTTGATGACTATGTGGGCCACAGTGACTTCCTGGATCCTTTCCCCTTCTGTAGGCTCGCCTCTCCCACAAAGGGATGGCCTTAACACCACCATCAGGGAGCAGAGCTCAGTATCATGCGTGTACATGTGGGACGTGATCTCGTGTGGAGGACGGTGTCGGCAAAGGGAAGCAGGTGGAGCACGAAGAATATTCCATTGGGAACCGTGTGGGACTGGTGGTCGCGGGACAGGATTTCGGGATCATGAACTCCAGCACAGCAATGGGGTCAGTGGAGCTCGCACTGGCTTTTGGCAGCTGTGGCGCCTCTTTAGATGTTGGTGTTTTTTTTACTCTGTTGGTGGGCGTGGCTTAATCAGTCCCTGAAGCCGGATTTCTGCTGCAACCACAGCTTCTGAAAAGGAGGGACAGGGAAGCAGGGAGGGAACAAAGTATCAGTAGGAACTGAAGCCCTTCGAGCCTGTCCCGCTATTCAATACAGTTGAACCACAGTTAAACTGTGCCTCAAATCCCTAACCCTTCATAATCTTAATCGACTTTAATTTCTACCCTAAACAGTTTGGCTCATTGTAAGTTTGTGCCTCTGAGATAGCTGCACTCTTCTAACTGTAAATGTTGTCATTTATCTCAAGAGGCTTGGAATACAAAAGCAGGGATGTACTTCTGAGGCTTTATAAAGCACTGGTTAGGCCCCATTTGGAGTACTGTGAGCAATTTTGGGCCCCACACCTCAGGAAGGACATACTGGCACTGGAGCGGGTCCAGCGGAGATTCACACGGATGATCCCAGGAATGGTAGGCCTGACATACGATGAACGTCTGAGGATCGTGGGATTATATTCATTGGAGTTTAGGAGGTTGAGGGGAGATCTGATAGAAACTTACAAGATAATGAACGGCTTAGATAGGATGGACGTAGGGAAGTTGTTTCCATTAACAGGGGAGACTAGGACGCGGGGGCACAGCCTTAGAATAAAAGGGAGTCACTTTAGAACAGAGATGAGGAGAAATTTCTTCAGCCAGAGAGTGGTGGGTCTGTGGAATTCATTGCCACAGAGGGCTGTGGAGGCCGAGACGTTGAGCGTCTTCAAGACAGAAATTGATAAATTCTTGATTTCTCGAGGAATTAAGGGCTATGGGGAGAGAGCGGGTAAATGGAGTTGAAATCAACCATGATTGAATGGTGGAGTGGACTCGATGGGCCGAATGGCCTTACTTCCGCTCCTATGTCTTATGGTCTAACTCTGGCCTATCACCCCGATTCTAATCATTCCACCATTCAGGGCCATGCCTTAAGCTGCCTGGGTCCCAAGCTTTGCAATTCCCTCCCTAAACCCCTCTGCCTCACTTCCTTTCAACCGCTGATTAAATCCTACCTCTCGACCATATCTTTTTAATTCATTCGTGGGCCATGGGCGTCGCTGGCTGGCCAGCATTTATTGCCCATCCCTAGTTGCCCTTGGAGGGAAGTTGAGAGTCAACCTCTGGCTCTGGAGTCACATGTAGGCCAGACCGGGTAAGGATGGCAGATTTCCTTCCCTAAAGGACATTAGTGAACCAGATGGGTTTTTCTGACAATCGACAATGGTTTCATGGTCATCAATAGATTCTTAATTCCAGATTTTTATTGAATTCTAATTCCACCACCTGCTGTGGGGGGATTTGAACCCGGGTCCCCAGGACATTAGCTGAGTTTCTGGATTAATCGTCTAGTGATAATACCACGAGGCCATCGCCTTCCCATATGCCCCAATATGTGGTTTGGTGTCAAATACTGCTTGACAACACTCTGATGAAGTGACTGGGGCGTTTTATATTAAAGATGCTGCACAGATATCGATAGCTGTTGCCACTGTTTCCTTCCACTCGAGAAACGGGCCCTCTCTATCTACCCAGCGAAAGTCTCAAACATCTCACTACTTCTTTTTAAAACAGCCAAGGGTAACACAAGCCACCTTTGTGGAAGCCTTCTTCAGAACGGAACTTTCTGGTATCATTCTGGTGCGTCTCTGCTGTAGCCCCTCCAAGCTTAATTACTGAAACATTAAAGATCCGGAGGGGGATGACAGGGTACATACCAGGGGGATGTTTCTACTTGTGGGAGAGGCTCGAACTGGAGGCTACAGTTTAACAATAAGAGAGCCCATCTGTTTAAGACAGAGATGAGGAGATTTCCTTTTCCCTCAGAGGGTGGTTCGCCTGTGGAATTCTCTTCCACAGAAAGCCACAGAGGCTGGTGTCATTGAGTATATTCAAGGCAAGATAAGATTTTGATAGACAAGGGTGTCAAGGGATATGGGGCAGGGAGAAGCAGACAGCGAGCTTGAGAACACAGCCAGATCTTATGTAAATGGCAGAGCAGACTCAAAGGGCTGAATGGCCTACTCCAGCTCCGAAGTTCCTAGATCCTTCCTAAGACATGTTGTCCAATAGAGGTCTGTGATCTGATCATGCTGTTTGAAATGTTCTAAAGGATATTACCTGCCACACATTATAATACAGGTTCATACAATCGCAGAATCATACAACGCAGAAAGGACCCCCTTCGACCCTTCCCGCCTGTTCTTGCTCTATGAAAGAACTACCCAATCTGTCCCACTCCTCCTTTCTTTCCCCTTTTAAGTATTCATCCAATGCCATATTGAAAGTTACGACTGAACCTGCTTCCACTGTCCTTTCAGACAAGATGCTCCAGATCACAACAACTCGCTGCGTTAAATAAAGAAACCTTTCCCTCATGTCGCACCTCAACTCTGTGTTCTCTTTTTACTGACCTTTCTGCCAAGGGAAACTGTTCATTCTTACTTGACCTATAAAAACCTTCTTGGGCTTTTGAAGACTTCTGTCAAATTCCTCCCTTAACCGTCTCGGCTCCAAGAGAAAAGCCCCAGCTTCTCCAATCTCTCCCATATTAACTAAAGTCCTTTATCCCTGGTACCATCTCAGTAAATCTCTTTGACACTCTCACTTAACATCTTGACAGCCTTTGTAGAGTGTGGTGCCAAGAATGAGCCAGTTAGGGTTTAAACCCTCTGCTTCATTTTAAACAAAGGCTTGGCATAAATATCTTTTCAGTCCTCTGTGCCTCTATCTACAAAGCTAAAGTTCCAATCTGCTCTTGTTTCAAACAATTTTTTCAACTTGCTCTGCTGCCTTCAAAGATTTGCATAGGCACATCCCCCACTGTTCCCATAATTCCCTTTTACATTTTTGTAAAAGCTGAATGGTACAATTGTATCAGTTCATACTTCTCTGCATCTATTTCACTTGCCACATATCTGCCCCCTTCACGAGTCTACGTCCTCTCGAATATCCCACTTTATTTCAACCACATTTAAAAGCTTTGTAACATAGAATCCTGACAGTGCAGGAAGCCATTCAGCCCATCAATTCTGTACTGACTCTCCAACAGAGCATCTTACCCAGGCCCACCCCCCCGCATTTACCACAGCTAACCCCCCCCCAACCTACACATCTTTGAACACTAAGGGGCAATTTAGCATGGCCAATATGCCTAACCTACACATTTTTGGAATGTTTGAGGAAACCGGAGCACCCGGAGGAAACCCGTGCAAACACGGAGAATGTGCAAACTCTGCACAGACAGTCACCCAAGGCTGGAATTGAGCCCCTGTCCCTGGCGCTGTGAAGCAGCAGTGCTAACCACTGTGCCACCCATCTGCAACTTTTGAGGCAGCGTCCTTTATATCCAAGCCCAGGCTATTAATATATATCAAAAAGAGCCATTGCCACAATACCGACTCATGGGCAAACTTCGCTTCAGGCCCGAAATCAACTGTTCACCACTACTCTCTTCTGTCCGTTCCTTCACCAACTTCGTACGCACACCGCCATTGTCCATTTCACCCCATGGGTTTTGCTTTTGCTGATAAACTCGTTATCAGAACGCATTTCCCAGAGACCACATACTCATCAATGGCATCATCCACACTGACCTCCTCCGCTAATTCAAAGAACGCAAATCAGGTTTGTCAAACAGGTGGTAGCAGCATACAGACCAAGTCACACTAATCTATTTATGAGCTGCTTCTCTCTCTCTATTATACAGTGTGTGCAATAATATTAGGTACCTCTTTTTGTGTAATATAATAAATATTATCTATCCCTCCTGTAAATTACTGACAGCTGATCCTCTCAATTGTACAATGTACATTAGCTGGATCATATAATTGTACACGTAATTGATCATATAATTGCATAATTGTGCAATGCACATTAGCTGGATCATATAATTAATGGTGGGCAGCACAGTGGCAAGCTCTGCTGTCTCACAGTGCCAGGGACCCAGATTCGATTCCCAGCTTGGGTCACTGTCTGTGCAGAGTCTACGCATTCTCCCCGTGTCTGCGCGGGTTTCCTCCGGGTGCTCCGGTTTCCCCCCACAGTCTGAAAGACGTGCTGGTTAGGTGCATTGACCTGAACAGACACCGGAGTGTGGCGATTCGGGGAATTTCACAGTAACTTCACTGCAGCCTTACTTGTGACACTAATAAATAAACTTTAAACTTTGCATTCATTTACAGGTAAGAATATATATTAAATATGTATGGCCTGCACTTGACATAGAATTAGTTTTATTCTAGAATTATATAAATTTACAAGAGAATCCATATTGTATAAAGTTAGTCACATATATATTACAGTATTATTTGTCCCTCTTTATTATACTGCCTATGAGTTTTATTATAGCATTCCTAAATTTGCAGGAGACAATATTTTATTGTCCCTCTCAGATATAAAGTAAATTAATATTTTAACCTGTCCCTATCTAGTATAAAGTACATTATATTACGGTGTTATACTGCTTTACAGCTGACAATGTCTCTACAATAATTGATTACCTGTGTCCCACTCACACCGCCTCCATCTTCCAGACCTTTCCCTGCAGCCTTGCCCCCGTGCCGTTGCCCATCTCCTTCCCCAGCACCATTTCCGGTTCCGCCCGGTGCTCACCTTTCCGGAGTCCCCCCCACCTCCAAGGGCGCGGCGCCATCTTTGATGCGGGTCTTGCGGCGAAGTCACGTGCGCGACGTCACTCCGGTGCGGCAGGGGCCGCCATGTTTCAGGCAGGAAAACTGAACACGTGGGACTCCTTTTGCTGATGACTGACCCGCTTCATGGTGGGTGAAGCTGTGGCGGGAGGGGGCAGAGGAGGTTACCTCCAGAGGGGTCTAAAATATAATCCCCTCTAATGGGCCAATATATAGAATCCCTACAGTGCAACAGGAGGCCACTCGGCCCATCGAGTCTGTACTGGCTCTCTGACAGAGCATCTTACCAGGCCCTCTCCGCAACCATAACTCCACACATTTCCCATAGCTAATCCACCCAACCTACACATCTTTGGACACTAAGGGGCAATTTAGCATGGCCAATCCACCTAACCTGCACATCTTTGGAGTGTGGGAGCACCCGGAGGAAACCCACGCAGACACAGGGCACCATGGTGGCACAGTGGTTAGCACTGCTGCCTCAAAGCACCAGGGACCCGGGTTCAATTCCTGGCTTGGGTCAATGTCTGCGGAGTTTGCACATTCTCCCCGTGTCTGCGTGGTCCCTCCGGGTGCTCCGGTTTCCTCCCACACTCCAAAGATGTGCAGGTTAGGTGGATTGGCCATGCTAAATTTCCCCTTAAGTGTCAAGCAGATCAGCAGGGTGAATACGTGGGGTTACAGGGATAGGGTCTGGGTGAGATTGTGGTCTGTGGAGACTCGATGGGCCGAATGGCCTCTTTTGGCACTGTAGGAATTCTATGATTCTAATGTGCAAACTCCACACAGACAGTGACCCAAGGCTGGAATCAAATCTGGGTCCCTGGCGCTGTGCCCTGTTTGAGAGCACATTTCCACTCCATCTGACGAAGGAGCAGCGCGCCGAAAGCTAATGGTATTTGCTACCAAATAAACCTGTTGGACTTTAACCTGGTGTTGTTAAAACTCTTGCTGTGAGGCAGCAGTGCTAACCACCTCTGGGGGAACGAAATTCAATCGTAGAGAAATGCAACATTGTGCGAATCAGCAATTATGTAATAACATGACCGAAATGCTGCGGATGCTGGCATCTGAAACAAGAACAGAAAGTGCTGGATAAGCTCAGCAGGTCTGGCAGCATCTGCGAAGAGAGAAATAGAGTTAACATTTTGAGTCCTTTTGATTCTTCATCGCAACAAAGAGAGGGAAATGTGTTGGATATTAAACTGTGGCTGGGAGAGATTGCAACAAAGAGGCAGCAAACTTAAGAACAAGTGACAGATGGCCCAGTATGGGAGGGGAGGGGAAGGGTGGGGCAAGGGGAAGAGAGACAATAAATGTATGGATATAAAAAGGGGATTAAAATGAAGGAGAAAGGTCACAGTCTTAAAGTTGTCATTAAGTCCCCAGGGCTGCAATGTGCCTCTTTTGATCTCAAACAGAATCAGCTGGAAGGGAATTAATTTGGATGTAGCAAATGGTGCTGAAATTTAAATGTTAAAGTTTATTGATTAATCCCAAGAATGTTTATATTACTGTGAAAATCCTTTAGTTGCCACACTTCAGCACCTCAGTAACACTGAGAAAGAGTTTAGCATGGCCAATGTACCTAACCAGCACGTCTTTCGGACTGTGGGAGGAAATTGGAGCACCCGGAGGAAACCCACTGCAGCACTAAATAAAATCATAGAAACTAGAAGCAGGAGTAGACTATGTTTCTATTAGGTAGGCCCAGAAGGTAGGGATATGTTCGGCACAACTTGTGGGGCCGAAGGGCCTGTTTGTGCTGTAGTTTTTCTATGTTTCTTTCTATGTTTCTAGACCATTCAGCCCTTCGAGCTTGCTCTGCCATTCATTTTGATCATGGCTGATCATTGAATTCACGGCACGGGCAGTACAGTGCCACAGTGGTTAGCACTGCCGCCTCACAACGCCAGGGACTTGGGTTCGATTCCCGGCCTTGGGTCACTTTCTGTGTGGAGTTTGCACGTTCTCCCCGTATCTGCGTGGGTTTCCTCCGGGTGCTCCGGTTTCCTCCCACAGTCCGAAGATATGTGGGTTATGTTGATTGCCTATGTTAAATTGACCCTAGTTTCAGGGAGATTAGCAGGGTAAATATGTGGGGTTATGGGAATAGGGATTGTTGTCAGTGCAGGCTCGATGGGCTGAATGGCCTCCTGTACTGTAGGGATTCTATGAATATCCTGATTCCCCCCTTCCTCCCCCATATCCTTTGATCCCTTTAGTCCCAAGAGCTGCATCCAATTTCTTCTTGAAATCAGACAATGTTTTGGCCTCAACTACATTCTGTGGGAGTGAATTCCACACAGTCACCACCCTCTGGGTGAAGAAATTTCTCCTCACCTCAGTTCTAAAAGGTTTACCCCTTATCCCTAGTTCTGGATTCCCCCACCATTGGAAACATTCTTTCTGAATCTACCCTGTCTAACCCTGTTAGAATTTTATAAGTGTCTATGAGACTCCCTCTCACTCTTCTAAACTCCAGTGAGTATAATCCTAATCAATTTAGTCTTTCTTCATATGACAGACTTGCCATCCCAGGAATCAGCCTGGTAAACCTTCGCTGTACTCCCTCTATAGCAAGTACATCCTTCCTCAGATTATTCCAGATGTGGCCTCACCAACGCCCTATACCATTGTAGCAAAACATCCCTATCCCTATACTCAAATCCTGTCGCTATGAAGGCCAACATACCATTTGCCTTCATTACTGCCTGCTGTACCTGCGTGCTTTCAGTGACTTATGCACGAGAACTCCAAGGTCTCGGTGAGTATTCACCTCTCAATTTACACCCATTCAAGTAATAATCTGTCTTCCTATTATTGCTACCAAAGTGGATAACCTCACATTTATCCACATTATACTGCATCTGCCATGCAGATGCTCACACACTCAGCCTGTCCAAATCACACTAAAGTATCTCTGCATCCTCCTCACAGCTCACCATCCCACCCAACTTTGTATCATCTGCAAATTTGAGGATAACACATTCAGTTCCCTCTTCCAAATCATTAATATATAATGTGAACAATTGGGGCCCTAGCATAGGTCCCTCCGGAACCCCACTTATCACTGACTGCCAATCAGAAAAAGATCCACTTATGCCAACTGTTTGCTTCCTATCTGCTAACCAGCTTTCTATCCATCTCAAGACGCTACCTGCAATCCCATGTGGTTTAACTTTGCATAGTAGTCTGTTATGTCGAAAGCCTTCTGAAAGTCTAAATAAACCACATCCACTGGTTCTCCTCAGTCAACTCTACTAGTTACATCCTCGGAAAATTCCAATAGATTCATCAAGCATGATTTCTCTTTTGTAAATCTATGTTGACTTTGTCTAATACTGCCTACCAAATGCCGAGTTATGAAATCCTTGACATTGACTTGCAACTTCCCTCGTACAGACATTAGGCTCACTGGTTTATAGTTCCCCGTTTTCTCTCTACCTCTCTTTTTGAATAGTGGGCTGACATTAGCATCCCTCCAATCTCTAGGAACTATTCCAGGGTCCAAAGAATTTTGGAAAATAACCACCAATGGACCTACTATTTCCAGGATCGCTTCCTTAAGTGCTCTGGGATGAAGATTATTAGGATCTGGGGATTTATCCACCTTCAATCCCATCATTTTCCCCCAAACCATTTCTCTACTAATGCCGATTTCCTTCAGCTCCTCACTAAAACATGTTTCTCTCAGCACTTCTGATATATTATTTACATTTTCCTTTGTGAAGACAGAAGCAAAGTACAAATTTAATTCCTTAGCCATTTCTTTATTCCCCGTTATGAATTCTTCCATTTCTGACTGTAAGGGGCCTACATTCGATTTTGTCAATCTTTTTCTCTTTACATATCTATATAAACTTTTACAGTCAGTTTATATTCCCTACTAACTAACTTTCATACTCTATTTTTCCCTTCTTAACCAATCCCTTGGTCCTTCTGTTGTGGGTTTTTTTTTCAGAGATTAAGTAATGCTGAAACTTCAGCTAATACAAAGGCTCGTGAAGTCAGTATCCTGGTTAAAGACGTATCTTTATTTGACCAACGATCGCTGGGAGAGATAGCATTGGGCAGTCCAACACCTCTCTGAAGAGAAGGCACTGAGCATTCCAATACCACTCTGAAGTTACGATACACCAGACAGGACAATTATAAATGTTCAAGTTTGCTTTTCCCGCCTTCCCATTAGTTATGAACCAGTCATCAATTCCACAAGGAACTAGTACAATTCAATCATTGTTGACAATTGTCATATACCTTAGCCAATTACATTCTACCTTCCAACATCATGGGATTTCATTGGTCCATAGAATCCAGATGCTTCTTCCCGCTGTTGATTAGCAACCCCTGACGCTTAGCGTTCTCACCAACTCTCACCAACTCTCAATGACATCAATGGTCGAGTCAGAAAGTTGATATTCCCAGAAACACTGCTTTATCAGTACAAATTGAACAGCTCTGTTCATACTTTGTGCACTCAGATCCTGCGCGGATCAGCTGGCGGAGGTATTCGCAGACATCTTCAACCTCTACAACAATCTGAGGTCCCTCTCTGCTTCAAGAAGACGACCATCATCCCGGTACCTAAGAAAAACCAAGCAGCGTGCCTTAATGACTATCGGCCGGTGGCTCTGTCATCCATCATTATGAAGTGCTTCGAAAGGTTGGTCATGGCACGAATCAATTCCACCCTCCTGAACTAACTGGATCCACTACAGTTTGCCTACCGCCGCTACAGGTCCACAGCAGACACCGTCTCCCTGGCCCTGCACTCAACCCTGGAACACCTAGATAACAAGGACACCTATGTCAGACTCCTATTTATTGACTACAGCTCAGCCTTAAACACTATTATTCCCACGAAACTCATCTCCAAACTCCGTGGCCTGGGCATCGGCACCTCCCTCTGCAACTGGATCCTGAACTTTCTAACTCACAGACCACCATCAGTAAGGATAGGCAACAACACCTCTTCCACGATCATCCTCAACACCGGTGCCCCACAAAGCTGTGTTCTCAGCCCTCTACTATACTCCTTATACACCTATGACTGTGTGGCCAAATTCCCCTCCAATTTCATTTTCAAGTTTGCTGATGACACCACTGTAGTGGGTCAGATCTCAAACAATGATGAGACAGAGTACAGGAATGAGATAGAGAATCTGGTGAACTGGTGCAGCAACAATAATCTCTCCCTCAATGTCAACAAAATGAAGGAGATTGTCATCGACATCAGGAAGCGTAAAGGAGAACATGCCCCTCTCTACATCAATGGGGACGAAGTAGAAATGGTCGAGATTAGGTGTCCAGATCACCGACGACCTGTCCTGGTCCCTCCATGCCGACACAGTAGTTAAGAAAGCCCACCAACGCCTCTACTTTCTTAGAAAACTAAGGAAATTTGGCATGTCCGCTATGACTCTCACCAACTTTTACAGATGCACCATAGAAAGCATTCTTTCTGGTTGTATCACAGCTTGGTGTGGCTCCTGCTCTGCCCAATTCCACAAGGAACTAGAAAAGGTCGTGAATGTAGCCCAATCCATCACGCAAGCCAGCCTCCCATCCACTGACTCTGTCTACACTTCCCGCTGCCTCGGCAAAGCAGCCAGCATAATTAAGGACCCCACACACCCCGGACATTCTCTCTTCTACATTCTTTCTTTGGGAAAAAGATACAAAAGTCTGAGGTCACGTACCAACGATGCAAGAACAGCTTCTTCCCTGCTGCTGTCAGACTTTTGAATGGACTTACCTTGCATTAAGTTGATCTTTCTCTACACCCTAGCTATGACTGTAACACTACACTCTCACTCTCTCCTTTCCTTCTCTATGAACGGTATGCTTTGTCTGTATAGCACGCAAGAAACAATACTTTTCACTGTATGTTAATACATGTGACAATAAATCAAATCAAATCAAATCAAAATACTATGGCTTTGGGAAGCCATACTGTCCGTAACTTATGCTGATAATAATATACACAATTTGTGCTTTCATTATTCCAAAGAATATGGTTTGTCTCTCTCAGTATTCATCCCATGATGCTCTGGAGCAGCCTGCCTTTGGCTAAAGTGTACAGATTACTTAAAAAATATATTTTAAAATCCAAAATATATGTTTAAATCAGAAATACTTGTTCAAATCTCTTACTATGATATGTGCCTTTATGCAGACACATAAACCCGTTAGTCTATCTAATCTGGAGTTATTCCACTCAGTGCTGGTAGTTTTATTAGTGTCTAAAATCCCTGATTATTTGACATTTCTCAAACACCTCCTTTGCTGAATTTTAAACTGCTCCCAATCCTCAGGCCTATTGCTTTTCCTTGCCAATTGTATGCTTCTTACTTTAATCTGGCACTATCTCAAATTTTATTTTTGACTTATTTGATTTATTATTGTCACATGTATTAGTATACAGGTGAAAAGTATTGTTTCTTGTGCGCTAACGGACAAAGCACACCGTTCATAGAGAAGGAGAGAGTGCAGAATGTAGTGTTACAGTCATAGCTAGGGTGTAGAAAAAGATCAATTTAGGGTGAGGTAGGTCCATTCAAAAATCTGATGGCAGCAGGGAAGAAGCTATTCTTGAGTCAGTTGGTACATGTCATAGAACATAGAACAGTACAGCACAGAATAGGCCCTTCGTCCCACAATGTTGTGCCGAGCTTTATCTGAAACCAAGATCAAGCTATCCCACTCCCTATCATCCTGGTGTGCTCCATGTGCCTATCCAATAACCGCTTAAATGTTCCTAAAGTGTCTGACTCCACTATCACTGCAGGCAGTCCATTGCACACCCCAACCACTCTCTGCGTAAAGAACCTACCTCTGATATCCTTCCTATATCTCCCACCACGAACCCTATAGTTATGCCCCCTTGTAATAGCTCCATCCACCTGAGGAAATAGTCTTTGAACGTTCACTCTATCTATCCCCTTCATCATTTTATAAACCTCTATTAAGTCTCCCCTCAGCCTCCTCCGCTTCAGAGAGAACAGCCCTAGCTCCCTCAACCTTTCCTCATAAGACCTACCCTCCAAACCAGGCAGCATCCTGGTAAATCTCCTCTGCACTCTTTCCAGCGCTTCCACATCCTTCTTATAGTGAGACTTTTGTACCTCAGACTTTTGTACCATTTTCCCAATGGAAGAAGGTGGATGAGAGAATGTCCGGGGTGTGGGGTTCTTAATTATGCTGGCTGCTTTTCCGAGGCAGCAGGAAGTGTAGACGGAGTCAATGGATGGGAGGCTGGTTTGAGTGATGGACTGGGCTCTGTTCACAATCCTTTGTAGTTTCCTGCGGTCTTGGGCAGAGCAGGAGCCATACCAAGCTGTGATACAACCAGAAAGAATGCTTTCTATGGTGCATCTGTAAAAGTTGGTGAAAATCGTAGCTGACATGCCAAATTCCCTTAGTCTCCTGAGAAAGTAGAGGCGTTGCTCTAGCATCGGCATGGGGGGACCAGGTTGTTGATGATCTGGACACCTAAAAATGTGAAGCTCTCAACTATTTCTACTTTGTCCCCATTGGTATAGACAGGATCATGTCCTCCACTACACTTCCTGAAGTCGATGACTATTTCCTTCATTTTGTCGACATTGAGGGAGCGATTATTGTCGTTGCACCAATTCACCAGATTCTCTATCTCTTTCCTGTATTCCATCTCCCTTGTCCTCCTAATTGCCCTTGTAAGCCATGGTTTGGCCACAATTCCCCTACCACTCTTGTGTCAAACAGGAATAAATAACTTCTGGAGTTCACCCATTCATTCTTTAAATGCCTGCCATTGCCCGTCCACTGTCTTTCCTTTCAGTAATGTTTCCCAGTCCATCATGGGCAATTCATGCCTCATACCATCATAGTTACCTTTACTGAGATTCAGGACTCTGGTCTCAGAATCAACCACATCATTATCCGCCTTATCCACAAAGAATTCTTCCATATTATGGTCACTCTTCCCCAAGGTTTCCCTCACAACTAGATGGCCAACTAATCCTTTCTCATTGCACAATACCCAGTCCAAGGTGGCCTGCTCCCTCGTTGGTTCCTCAATATATTGCTCCAGAAAACCATCCTGTATGCACTCCAGAAATTCCTCCTCTATTGTACTGTGACTAATTTGACTCTCCCAATCTATACACAGATTAAAGTTGCCCATAATCACAGATGTTCCTTTAACAAATCTCCTGTCTGATGCTTTTCCCAACATTACCATGAGTTTGGTGGTCTGTATACCATCCCCACTAATATTTTTTGCCTCTTGTTGTTTCTTAACTCAACCCTTACAAATTCCACATCATCTATGCCAATATCTTTCCTCAATATTGCATCAATATCATCTTTAATGATATCAACAATGCAACTCCACCACCTTTTCCTTTCCATCTGTCCTTCCTAAACACTGAATTGTTCCCATCCTTGTTCACCTTGGAGCCATGTCTCCGTAATGCCAAATACATCATACCGCTTTACATCTATCTGTGCAACTAATTCATCCATTTTGTTTTGGAAGCTCCGAGCATTCAGCTACCAAACCTCAAGGCGGGCACTTTTAACATTTATTTTCCCTTTCCTACTAGTTTTTACTTGGTCCTTATCTGACTCTGGCCCTTGATTTCTCTGCCTATCACTTCCCTTATTCTCCTTACTGTGTTTTCCTCTTCTTCTTAATTCTCCCTGCTCTGAATCCTTGCAAAGGTTCCCATCCCCCTGCCATATTAGTTTACACCCTCTCCCCCCACCCCCCCCAACCCCAACAACCACTCTAGCAAGTATCCCCCAAGGACATCAGTCCTGATCCTGCCCATATGTAACCCGTCCAGTTTGTACGGGTCCCACGTCCCCCAGAACCGGTCCCAATACCCTAGGAATCTGAAACCCTCCCCCTCACACCATCTTTTCAGCCACATATTCATCCTATGTATCCTGCTTTTTCACATGGCACTGGTAGTAATTCAGAGATCACTACCTTTGAGGTACTACTTTTCAGATTGCTTCCTAGCTCCCTATATTCTGGGCTTTTAGGGCCTCATCCCTTTATTTACCTATGTTGTTAGTACAACGTGGACTACGACCACTGGCTGTTCGCCCTCCCCCTTCAGAATGTCCTGCAGCCGCTCCGAGACATCCTTGACCCTCGCACCAGGCAGGCAACATACCATCCTGGAGTCTTGTTTGCGGCCACAGAAACGCCTGTCTATTTCCCTTACAATTGAATCCCCTATAACTATTGCATTCCCACATGTTTTACTCCTCCCCTCTGCAGCAGAACCAACCATGGTGCAATGGATTTGCTTGTTGCTGTTTTCCCCTGAAAGGCCATTCCCCTCAACAATATCCAAAATAGTAGGGGAACTTTGCAGGGGAATAGCCACAGAAGATTCCTGCATTGCCTGCCTAGTGGTCACCCATTACATTCCTGCCTGTGGAGTCTGAGCCTGCGGTGTGTGACCACCTCTCTATATGTGCTATCCACGATACTCTCCGCCTCATGGATGCTCCACAGTATTCCCAGTCTCCAAAACTCGGGCTTCCACAAGGTGCAGCTGGAGACACTTCCTGCACACATGCTGGCCCCGGGCACTGGAAACGTTCCTGGTCTCTCACATGGAGCACGAAGGGCAGACCACGGCTTGGAGCTCCCCTGTCATTTCTTATCCCTTTACATTAAACTATTGAAAGATGTTTCGTTTCAGATTAAATCCAATTCCCTAGGGCCCTTCTTTCCTGCTCCCCATTACTACCGAATATAACCGTTACAAACTATAAACCTGCTCTGAGACTACAAGCAATAAAATGATTACTTACCCGACATTTCTACTTACCAATCAGCTCTTGCTCGTGTGTCCTCTACTACAGCAGCAGGTCAAGACCACACCTTGCCTTTCCCTTACTCTTTCAGAGCGATGAACACACAGAATGGGCTAACGGGGGTAGTGCAGGAGAAAGCCCCGGTGCCAGGTTAAAGCTGCGCTAACACTGAAGTTCGGTTCATGCAACCTGTGGCCAAATGACTGTGAATCTATGGGACTGTTAGATCGACAGCCAGCAAGCATTTCTTGACTGTCATATAACCTGTTGCTGGTCTTAACCCTGGGATCACTGCACGAGTAAGTGACCTGGAGGAGATTGCAGACTTTCCCTCTACCATCCACTCACTCCCACTTTACCCCCACGTGACAAAGGGAAATTTGAGATGTGTTCCACGCCACTCATGTTAGGCTCGGAGAGGCTAGTTTTCCACCGTCGTTCCTGCTCTGGCATTGCTTCAGAGAGACTGCCACCATGAGTACTTTTGGGAAAGCTGTACACCTTTTTTTTGCATAGCTATGACGAAGCTGCCAGAAGCCATTAGATGATGTGGTGGAAGTGTTGCCATTTGGAATGGCAAGTTTGTGCATGGTGCAAATTGAAACCTTACCGTATGCGTGAAATATTTGGTTTTCGCTGGGTAAATCGCACATCTTTTCCCTTGATAAACATTCGAGAACAAAGGGATTTTGGTGTTCTAATGCGTGAGTCACAATGGGTTAGTACGCAGGTACAATAAGTAAAGAAGGCTAAAGGAATCCTATCCTTAGGACAGAAATTGAACATAAAAGTTCGGATGTTATGCTTCAGTTCCAGAGAGCACTGGTGAGACATTTCAAATAATGTGTACAATTTTGTTCTCCTTATTTAAGGAAGGATGCCTTGGAGGTGGTTCACTAGATTGATACCTGGAATGAACGGATTACCTTATGAGACAAGGTTGGATAGACTCGGTTTAGTTTGCACTGGAGTTTCAAAGAGTGAGGGGTGACTTGACTGCAGTACACAAGATCCTAAGCGGTCTTGATAGGGTGGACATGGAAAGTTCGTTCCCTGTTTTGGTTGAGATCAGAACCAGGGAGAAATAGATAAATAGATCTATTTATGTTTTAAAATGAGGGGCTGCCCTTGTAGGATAGAGAGGAGTAGCAGTTTTTTTTCTCTGAAGGCTGTGCAACTTTGGAACTCTGCCTCAGGTGGGCTCACTGAATAACTAAGGCATAGGTAGATAATTTGTGTCAGGCAAAGCAATCAAAGGTTATTGGGGGTAGATGTGAATGCAAAATTTGAAACATAAACAGATCAGCTATGACCTAAATGAATGGCAGAGCAGGCTTGAGGCCGGATGGTCTACTTCTGCTCCTATTTCCTAACTAGGAAACAAGCTGTCTATAATTTTAATTCACAGAAGGAAAATTTAATGTTTCAAGACTTACACCAATATAGTTCATTTGTCAAAGAACTAGTTTACAAAAGTTGGCATAATCAATATTACTTGTCCTTACTTTGGATACAGCCCAATATTCCTTCACCAGTCGCCCATCAAGCTGTGCCCGTCTCCATTGTCTGGACTCCAGGCTCCCTCGGCATGACTCAGTTTTGACCCCATAATGTGGAATTCTTTTAAACCCAATGAAGTGAGCTGCAGACTATTATTGTCCCCTAGTCAATTAGGCATGGTGGCACAGTGGTTAGCACTGCTGCTGCCTCACTGAACCAGGGACCCAGGTTTGATTCCCGGATTGGGTCATGGTTTGTATGTTCTCCCCGTGTCTGCATGGATTTCCTGTGGGTGCTCTGGTTTCCTCCCAGTCTGAAAGACGTGCTGGTTAGGTGCATTGGGCTATGCTAAATTCTCCCTCAGTGTTACCCGAACAGACGCCGGAGTGTGGTGACTAGGGGATTTTCACAGTAACTTCATTGCAGTGTTAATGTAAGTCTACTTGTAACACTAAGAAACTTTTAATCTAGCATCACTTGCTAAGTCATCCAAACTGTAGTATGCAGCTCTGTTGAATAACATCCGCCCTGCTTGTCTAACCAAAGCAATTTAAGAACACATCAAAACCACTTGAGATAATTGCTGTGATTCTGCAGATTTTGTGCTCGTTTCAGTGTTACCATTGTTCACGCGATACAGATAATGTTACTGCCAAATTTGTCCCCCATTGCATACCCTGAATCTCTTATCCTAATTATGTGATATGATTAGCTCCTGACTTGCATTAACAGTCTCTCAGAGTTTGAGAGAACATTGAGATGATTAATAGACGATGGCTGATATTTGCCAAACAAAAGTTGTTTATTTTGCTCTTATGTGCAATGTACTTGCTTCATAGATCAAAACACTGACATAAGGAGGCAGTGGCGTGATGGTATCATCGCTGGACTAGTAATCCAGAGATTCTGGGTAACGGTCTGGGGACCTGGGTTTGAATCCCACCAGGGCAGATGGTGAATTTGAATTCAGTAAAAAAAAATCTGGAATTAAATATGATCATTGTCATTTCAACCCATCTGGTTCATTAATGCCCTCTAGGGAAGGAAATATGTCATCCTTACCTGGTCAGGACTAGGAGACTCCAGATGCACAGCAATGTGGTCAACACTTAAATGCCCTCAGGAATGGGTAATAAATCCTGGCCCATTCATGAATGAATCTTTAAAACTCCATTATGTGTAGTGTTCATGGGATATGCAGTAAAATTTTACGAGCATTTCTTGACTGCGAGTCAACATTAGGTAAATGTCCCCCTGAAGCTTTGTAACTTTATAAACAAAGTCCCTGTTGCAGGATGTTCTTGTAGGAGCTTGTTCCACATATTTGATTCGTGCAGGAATATAATTACTTGGTACATCACTAAGGCAAATGTTGCTGCTTCCTTTCTGCCAGATGTATGTGTACTGATGTACATTAGTCAGACATGTACCTATAGCTCTCTGACACAATCTCACAGCAAGAGCAAGTCATTCCTCACATGATCCTCTCGTTAAAAATTCCTTCCACCTTCCCAGTGATGGAGGTAGTGCTGCATTGCCAATTGCAAGGGTTGCCCTCCCTCTTGGTAATTCAGCAAATATCTTAGTGATATCACATTGCAGCTACTTGCTACGTCTTTTCTGTGGAAATAAGGAGCCTAAACCTGCATTTTACTACATGAAGTGACTTCCACTCAGACCACCTCCTGTGCAGCTTAACCTTGAGGATAGAAGAAACACCTGGAGTATTGTGTGGTTTTAGTCTAAGAAAGGATATACTTGCCAGAGGGGAATGCAATGATGGTTCACCAGAACGGTGAAGTTTCAATTTGCCAGACTGATTCTTGGAATGGCATGATTGCAAAGCGAGGAGAGTTTGGGTTAACAGGGCCTGTATTCACTGGAATTTGGGAAAAATGAGAGATCATCTATTCAAAAGGTATAAAATTGCTGACGGGATCTGGATGAAGGGATGATGCTCCCCATAGCTGGGGGTAGTCAGACTCAGGATGTGGGGTAGGCATTTAAGACTCAGATAAGGAGAAACTGCTTAAAGTTTATTTATTCGTCAGAAGGCTTACATTAACACTGCAATGAAGTTACTGTGAAATTCCCCTCGTCGCCACACTCCGGCGCTTGTTCGGGTCAATGCACCTAACCAGCACGGTCTTTCAGAATGTGGGAGGAAACTGGAGCACCCGGAGGAAACCCACACAGACACGGGGAGAACATGCAAACTCTACACAGACAGTGACCCAAGCCAGGAATTGAACCCGGGTCCGTGGCGCTGAAGGGCAGCAGAGCTAAGCACTGTGACACCGCTTCACTCAAGGGTGGTGAACCTCTGAAATTCTCTACCATAGAAGGCTGTGGAGACCAAATCACAATATACTGAGGAAAAAGATTTCCTAAGGCATTAAGTATGGGTCAGCATGGCATTGAGATAGAGGATAAGCCATAATCAAAATGAATAGTGAAACAGGCTCAAACCACCTACTGCTCCTACTGTCTATGTTTCTAACCTAATTGAGGTAGAAAGTTAGCATTTGACAGGTGAGACTACTTCCTCCAGGGAGGTGTCAGCCCACAAGAGACACAACCTTAAAACTAGAGCCAAGCCATTCAGTGCTGATGACTTATTCTCACAAGAGGACAATGGAAATCTGGAACTCTCCACCAAAAAGCTGGGGGTCCAGTTAAAAACTGACATGAATGGATTTCCATTGGGAAAGGATGTTAAACCAAGGAAAGTCAACAGGACTTCAAAATACAGATCAGCCATGATCTAACACAATGTCACAGTATCGCTACCGCACAGGAGGAGGCCAACTGGCCCATCATATCAGCAGCAGCTCTCCAAACCCCTGAAACAAGTGCTCAGAACACAGGAACGGGCGGAGATGCTGAAATTTGGGGGTGTCCTCAAAGCATCCCAGAAGAAGTCAAACGACGCTGCTGACTTGTGACCAATCAAAAGAGAGAGAATGCACCTAACTCATTTGCCTGAACCAAAGCTGCATATGTGACAGAGTATGCAGAATGCACACTGGCAAGTTCCATTGGAGCAGGGCGCAAGCCGTCCTCAATCACAGGAGAACTGAGTGTGGGAACTCCACCCCACCCCCATTTCAATCGCCAGGAGCAGAACAGGCAACTTTTGATGAAGATAGTAGAAATACTATCACCCAAACTAACAAGATTGGAAGCTCAATTTGTCAGATGACAGTTTATAGGGAACAGAATGAGCAGAGGTCAAGAGATGCAAGACTGTTGGCACATTGAACTTCCACGTGTGCTAGCTGGGTTGTGATTACTTCCAGGTCAGGCGACCATCATCCCGTTTCTCTGCCCATGGAAACTGCCACACGTTTCCCTCCAAAAATAAGGCTGGCATTAAAAACCATTTTTACACGGACTCGGTGTCAGGTCAAATACTGATCCTTTATTGCAGGGTACTACAAGGAAGGGTAGCTATATTGCAGCCACGCACGTGTTTATTCTAGAGGTAATTCCAAGTCAGACAGAGCTCAACCATCACAAAACAGTTACCAGTAACACAAAACTAAAAAGATTTTATTCTCTTTGTAAGTGTGGGGAGGAGAGGAAGGGAAGGGTGAGGTTTGGGGGGGGGGGGGGGGGGGAAGGGGGAAACAACATACAGAACTTCAAAAAAAATGCAAAACGGTCACAGATCATCGTGGGAAATGAAAGAAAATTGAATTTTAGTTTTTTTTTTATAAAAGTGAACCATCAATATTTAGGTATACAGATAGCATTTTCCCCCGGTGTCCTCCGCGCTATATCCCGACGGTGAGTGTAATCCGCACAACGTACGACCCGAGTTTGTGTACACACCAAGGGGGAACCGCGGTTCTCATCAACGGGTATTACCAAACCTGTAAAAGGAAGCACATCACAGACTGTTCAAAGACACGCTGTTCGCCACAGGAGGAGTACGCACACAACTCGCAAACGCGAGCGGCTTTCAGGCTACATTCACTGCCAGTTTTAACACTCTGCCTGGCATCTTTCTTTCCAAAAAAAAGTACAAGACCTGGAAGGGGGTAGGGGGGGGGTTTGGATGGGGAAAAAGGAGGAAGAGGAAAGACAGATGATAGAAAAACTGTATTTATTTTTAATATTTTACTTCCTTGCCTGCCTCCCTCCAGTTGCTCAGTTTCTGGAGTAAGGTAGTCACCCAGGATCGTTTAGCATCGACAGGTTTGGTGGAGTGGGGATGGGGGTGGAAGGGGGACATTTTGGAGTGGGAGACGTGTTTATAGCAATCTGTCTGGGGGGGGGGGGGGGTTTATCAAAATGAAGGACGGAAAAGCTGAGCTGGGGTTTCTGCTCCTGTTCGCTTAGCCAGCAACCACAGCTGGGGAGACATTTCTGGTGAAGCCACAATGAAATCTGACTGAATAAACAGAGAGCACGTTCACTGATCAGGTTCATAGAGAACTCGGGATGCTTTTTGTCACCCCCTGTAACCAACACTCCCCTAGCAGGCACCCCACCCTCCAGGAACTGGATCTGACCTACCTGCGTCCTAACCGGCACCAAGCCATTTTTGCCCATGCTTGCGAATAATCTACACCGCTCCAGTCCCAGCAATGTCTCCATTATAAAATTCTCGTTCTTAAGGGTCAAATTGCATCAGGGCCCCCTTCCCATTTTTATAAACCTCTTCCAGTCCTACGATCTTCAAGATCTCTGTGCTTCCCCAAACTCTGGTGTAATGCGCATTTCTGATCTCCATCATCCCACCATTGCGAGCTGTGCTTTCAGTAGCCTTGAATCTGTAACTTGGCGAATTCCCTATGGCCTGCGCTCCTTAGCACCCAGCTCTCTGACCAAGCTTTAGGCCGGCCGTACTAATTCTGCTCTCTGCGGCTCGTCATTAGGTTCAGATCGACACTCGCAACCACCGAACGCCACGGGAAGCTTTACTGCGTTAAAAGGAACTACACGGATGCAAGATTTTGTGGAACTGCACACAAACGGGAACACCTGTCTCCCGGAGCTGACAAGGCGGCAGCCTCCCACTGGAGTCCTCCTTAGATTGCGATCAGATTCTTACACACGTCGCCACGCAGCAGTCAGCTTAATTTCTGTTTTCGGTGGAGTGGCTAACATTCTGGCTCCGTGCACACTCTGCACTTCCGTCTCTCTCTCCCTCTCTCTTTCTCTCGAGCCTCAGCCGATGGCGAAAATGGCGACTGGGAAGGGACAAGAGCAGGAAGTTAAACCGGCGGCCGGGTCGTCAGCGCGCCCTGGGATATCCTCCCTTTGCTCGGCACCTCTCCACCGTATTAGGCCCGAGACCCCGGGGAGGTAGGGGCAGCGGAGTTTGGGGAGGGGAGTGGGTGGGAGGGGGAACGGACCGTGCGTGTGCCCGCGCGCTCGCATACGTATGCGTGTGTCGAGAGATCACGCACTTGACCCGCGCCGCGTCGCTCCGCGCTGCCGACACCCGCTGAACGGAAAAAAAAGGAGGGGTCACTTGGGAAGGGCGCCTATTTGGAACCACATCCCAGTGAGAATTGGGTGAGGTTATGGGAGGGGGGGGGGGGGGGGGGGGAGGGGAGGGGTGGAGTGGGAGGGAGTATCTTAATGGGAGGAGGCGGGTTGGGGAGGGGTTGGGTACAAAAAGAAAAGTGGAACACTTCCAACAGAAACAAAAAAAACGGACAAGAGAAACAGTTGGTGCGCCAGTTACCACAAAATGCAACCTGAAGCTAGTCTGAGAGTTGCTACTTTCCACTGGCTCCGATGGTGGGAACAGGAGCTGGGTTTCCAACAGGCACAAAACTGTTAAAGAGGAGGGGAGATGACACAGCATTTCAGTTCATTCAACAAACCTACAATCTCCGCGAGATTCAAAGTGGCTTAAAATAAACACACAAAACGGTCAGACATCGAATGTCTCGACGCTTGTTAGTCGCCGTCGCTACCACTGGCAAAAGCGTTCTCTGCACGCGATGCAACTGGCCTTGGTAACACTCACGCAGATCGGCTGCTCCTGGCCTCTGCTTCCATCGACAACTTTCCCCTCCTGCAGCCTCACTGAGCAGGGAGAAAGGACTAGGACTCTTGGATGCTTTCTAAAGGTTTTTTTGTGACATCAGCAGCGGATATTAATTATTTTACGATTAGTACTAGGAGCACAAAGGATGGGGCGTGGGGAAGCTTACAAGTATTTGATTCCCCCTCCCACATAAAGGACATTCGGGGCACAGAAAATACATTAAGGCAAATGGATGTCGAAAGCGGGTAAATTTGAAGAGGGAATTGAAGTGGTTGCCAAAATGCCAAACAGTTCTCTTCCAAAATGAAAAGGGCTGAAAAAGGAAATACCTGACACAGGGAATGGGCTATTTGTACACGATGGCAGCACTCATCTTAGTTTTACCAGGTCTGACATTGTATATAGAACAGCTGGCCAAGGAGGCGGAGGAACAAAATACCCACAAAGGCCGACTCTTGGTTTGATGTGAAAATATGCTGCCTGATGCATTATGCGGTCCTACAGAATGGGCAAGGTTTGCAGGTTCAAACCAAGGAGTGCAGAAATGGTTAGTTTTAGCTCTTTTTGAGGATGGGAGAGAGATTGTTTGCCGGACTGGAGGGGAAAGGACCGATGGAACACCTTTCCTGATGCTACAACACTATTTAGTAACCACCACCCCACTCCAGTGGAAAGTGTACAGGTCAGGTCTGGAAGTGAGCTAGTCGGCGATGCCCATTCCACCCCACCCACCCCCCCCCCCCGCACCCCCCTCCCCAACATGGTCAAAGATCAAATCAAAAAACTCCTCGTCCAGGCTGACTATGTAAAATGGGTCAGGTAAGTACTGGAAAGGTGCCTGTAGATGTGTAATCATACAGGACTGACTACCTTCAGGAGAGAAGAACAACATTAGGGGCAAAAACATCACACAAGAGTGCCAACTGCACATACACAGAATGATGCAATTTCCTGCCTCTCACACACACTCACACGGCTAACCCATCCTGGAACACACAAGAGACAAAACAAACCTATTTGCAAACCAGCAGAATAGAGCTTGGTTATGATAGGTGGCAAAGTTTTGAAAAGTCAGCATAACGATTGGTCTAAACGATCGTTAATGCTAAGCTGCCGGCACACAAGACAAGTGTAGAATCAGAACCAAGGGAGAGCTCCGCTTCCAGCCAGCTGCTCCCTGTCACACCACGGCATGGGAAAGTTCAGCCTGGATTTCAGCGGCCGACCAACCAGCTCAGAACTACAGCTGGTGGACGGCTGAGAGACACCAGGTAAAGAGGGAATGGCCCTGCTGTTTCCACAGCACATTCACACACACAGTCTGTCGCTGCCCAGCTGCTTTTCACACCTTACCTGCACTCTCTCAACTCCCCGTATCAGCAAAGCTGAGGCTGTCGGGACCAATGAAGATAAACGGCTCAAAGTCTCAATTTAATACAATTCTCAAGGGGAGGAAGGAGGAAACTGGGGGAGAGATTATTGCCTTTTGATTGCATTGTCTGAAAGAGTGACATTCAATTGTAATTTTCAAAAGGGAATTGTATCAATATGTGGAGGAGGAGAGGGTGACAAATTGGGACAGTTCTTGCAAAGTGCCAGCACAGACAAAGGGCTGCACAGCCTCTCTCTCTGCTGAGAGATTCTAAAGACACACCAACCACATTCCTCATCCTTCTCATTAAACCTAGTTAGATTATACAGAATTAAATCTATTCGATGATACAGAATTAGGAGAACAAGGTCGACTCTGACAGGGCGTTTGGTCCCCTTCCCACCTCGACTGGAGCCGAGAACACCAGGGCACAGACTCTGAATAAATGGTCGGCTATTTAAGACTGAGGAGAGGAGATGTTTCTTCAGTCAGAGCATTGTGAATCTTTGAAATCTCCACCCCGGAGAGCTGTGGATGTCTAGTCGTCGAGTATATTCAAGATTGACTCTTGGGAATTGAGGTAGCTGGGGATAGCGCAGGAAAGTCATGTTGAGCTGCAAGATCTGCTGTGACCTTACTGAATGGTGGGAACAGTTTCCTATTTCACGACTGGAGAAATTCCCTTTGTTGCAGGCTAGCACACAATGGGAACAGAGGGTGGTTCCCTGTATGAGTAGCTGAGTTGGTCGCTGTGGTAGAATGACTCCGGACCAGCTGAACAAAGTGCAAGTGATGCACCTGTAATAAGGCAACCAAACGTCCAGAGCAGGTAGCTGGGCAGAGGGGGGCAAAAAAAAAAAGAAAAATCCCCCCAAACTCTAGCTTTGTCAGGACATGCAGAGAACCAAATACTACGGCCACCTCCATACATTGGAGCTGCAAATAAAACCACCAGGAATGCAGGAAGTACACAGCAGGCCAGGCCAGCATCTGAAATGAGTTAAAGACGAGTTTGTTTGAAATCTGGAACACAGGGCAGGAACCTGAGCTTCTCTTTCAGAAAGGATGCCAGCCGAGCTGCTGTGCACTTCCAGCATTTTCAGCCTCAGGGAAGACGCGGACATCTTTCTCCCGCCCCAGCAGGAGCCGGAAATGTTCAGAGCGGCGGCGCGCTGCTCAACCAGACCGAGAACTCGCCCTCCCCCACGGCGCAGACACAGGCCGCGTAACCGACGGACCGCAAACACAGCGAGAAAAGCCGGTCTTTTCTTAAGACGGAAGGCGTCGACCTACCGAGCATGACGCAAATTTACCCCCAGGGAAGAAATCTGAACCGAAGCCAGGCCGATGGGAGGTGCCGTGCGTACAGGCACGTTGTCAAAGGAAGAGCACGATCCAACAGTGTAGATGTGTGTGGGGGGGGAGCTTCCACCCCTCCACCTGCTCGCCCTCTCCTCTCCCTCCTAGTCAGGTAGGCAGCGGAAGGAAAAGACCCAATTGTGCATGGAGAGGACCTGAGGACGAGAAAGCAGGCACCAACACCGCGCGAGCTACGATTCTCAACAGCGTAAAAAAACAGAAGCAGTTTAGAAACAAGGAAAATAATTTTAAAAAAACACGCGCGCACAAACAGGAAATGGCGATCCAAGGAGCCGCTCAGAAACACTGCAGCTCCACCTCCTCTGGGAGCTTCTAGAACCTTACGGAGAAGAAAAGGCAGAGCCAATTCAGGGAATCTATAAGCCACCCATTACAACCCCAATGCTAAACTGCAGGAAATGCAGCCCATCTTCAATCAGTTTTCGAAGGACCCAGGTAATTCTCACTCACCTTTTGGCTAATAAGCAGAGTACTGTGTGTGTTCCGCATAGGCCTCGGTCCCTGTCCCCGTCGAGGAATAGGTGGCATTGGTATGTCCGTAGTCATACGCGTAGGCGGCAGCATAGTCACCGGTGCTGTAGTTGCCACTGGTGTAGTCGGCGGTCGAGGTGGCAGTGGCATAGTTGCTGGTAGCGTAGTTGGCGCTGGCATAGTCTTGGGCGGCGTACCTGGCAGCAGCAGCAGCGTAGTCACTCGCAGAATATTCAGCAGTGGAGGTGGCTGTGCTGTAGTCAGAGTTAGTGGTGGCTGCAGCAGCGGCAGCAGCAGCGTACTCAGTAGCGGCGGTGGCGTAGTCGGTGATCGTTGACGCCATCGGCCGCCGGAGAGGGCTCCGGTCCCGGGCATAATAGGTCGGGGGTTGGCTTATAGAGCTCTGGCTGTACGCCTCCAAAGCTTTGGGCATGCGCTCCCTCATGGAAGAGCCATAGCCAGCCATTTGGGTGCCCCACCGGTCAGGGTACGGCTGGCCCACTGCTCCATAGGCCCCAGCCCGGTACTTCTCATAGTAGTCGACATACCGGCTGTCGTAAAAGGGCTGCTCCCCGTACCGGTGGTGCATGGCATAAGGGTCAAGGTAGTCGTGGGCAAATCCGATGGCTATCTCCTGCCGGTCTGTTGGGCACTCTTTAGACCAATGACCGTCTTTGCCACACCGGAAGCAGGTGTTCTTCTCACCCATCCCAGGTTGAATCCGCAGCCGGCTCTTGGACAGTTCAACATGGATCCGTTTACCTTTATCAAGGAAATAAACAAGATTCAAGACAATGTTCGTGGCTAATGATTGGACACAGGTTTAAGGTCATTGGTAATAGTACTGGACAGAAAATGGGAACTGTGTATTTCTTTACCAAGCGAGCTGCTGTGATCTGGAATGTTACCTGAAAAACTCTGGAATTGAAAGTTGGTCTCAGTATTAGCGACTATGAAGCTATCAGTGATCATTATAAAAACCCATCTGGTTCACTCAGATCCCTTTAGGGAAGGAAATCTGCTGTCCTTACCCAGTCTGGCCTACATGCAACTCCAGAGCCACAGCAATGTGACGGACTCTCAACTGCCCCCTCTGAAATGGCCGAGCAAGACACTCAGTTCAACAGTAACTAGAGATGGGCAACAAATAAGAGCTGTGTCTCTGTACTGTCTGACTGTACTGTGTGTCTCTGTACTGTCTGACTGTACTGTGTGTCTCTGTACTGTCTGACTGTACTGTGTGTCTCTGTACTGTCTGACTGTACTGTGTGTCTCTGTACTGTCTGACTGTACTGTGTGTCTCTGTACTGTCTGACTGTACTGTGTGTCTCTGTACTGTCTGACTGTACTGTGTGTCTCTGTACTGTCTGACTGTACTGTGTGTCTCTGTACTGTCTGACTGTACTGTGTGTCTCTGTACTGTCTGACTGTACTGTGTGTATCTGTACTGTCTGACTGTACTGTGTGTATCTGTTCTGTCTGACTACTGTGTATCTGTAGTGTCTGACTGTACTGTGTGTATCTGTACTGTCTGACACCAAACTAGATAGCAGCAGCACAATTAAGGGGGCAACAACGCAATCTGGACATTTCCTTAAACCCAGGGAAACTGAGCAAGCACATGACAAAACAGATGTGAACTGTTTAGCCATTTTATGGCACATTGAATGAATACAAAGAGCAGTGATAACGATCAAAGCATCTTCACATAATACAACAAAGAACAAAGAACAGTACAGCACAGGAAACAGGCCCTTCGGCCCTCCAAGCCTGTGCCGCTCCTTGGTCCAACTAGACCAATCGTTTGTATCCCTCCATTCCCAGGCTGCTCATGTGACTATCCAGGTAAGTCTTAAACGATGTCAGCGTGCCTGCCTCCACCACCCTACTTGGCAGCGCATTCCAGGCCCCCACCACCCTCTGTGTAAAAAACGTCCCTCTGATGTCTGAGTTATACTTCGCCCCTCTCAGCTTGAGCCCGTGACCCCTCGTGATCGTCACCTCCGACCTGGGAAAAAGCTTCCCACTGTTCACCCTATCTATACCCTTCATAATCTTGTATACCTCTATTAGATCTCCCCTCATTCTCCGTCTTTCCAAGGAGAACAACCCCAGTCTACCCAATCTCTCCTCATAGCTAAGACCCTCCATACCAGGCAACATCCTGGTAAACCTTCTCTGCACTCTCTCCAATGCCTCCACGTCCTTCTGGTAGTGCGGCGACCAGAACTGGACACAGTACTCCAAATGTGGCCTAACCAGCGTTCTATACAGCTGCATCATCAGACTCCAGCTTTTATACTCTATACCCCGTCCTATAAAGGCAAGCATACCATATGCCTTCTTCACCACCTTCTCCACCTGTGTTGCCACCTTCAAGGATTTGTGGACTTGCACACCTAGGTCCCTCTGTGTTTCTATACTCCTGATGACTCTGCCATTTATTGTATAACTCCTCCCTACATTATTTCTTCCAAAATGCATCACTTCGCATTTATCCGGATTAAACTCCATCTGCCACCTCTCCGTCCAATTTTCCAGCCTATCTATATCCTGCTGTATTGCCCGAAAATGCTCTTCGCTATCCGCAATTCCAGCCATCTTCGTGTCATCCGCAAACTTGCTGATAACACCAGTTACACCTTCTTCCAAATCATTTATATATATCACAAATAGCAGAGGTCCCAGTACAGAGCCCTGCGGAACACCACTGGTCACAGACCTCCTGCCGGAAAAAGACCCTTCGACCACTACCCTCTGTCTCCTATGGCCAAGCCAGTTCTCCACCCATCTAGCCACTTCTCCTTGTATCCCATGAGCCTTAACCTTCTTAACCAACCTGCCATGTGGGACTTTGTCAAATGCCTTACTGAAATCCATATAGACGACATCCACGGCCCTTCCTTCATCGACCGTTTTTGTCACTTCCTCAAAAAACTCCACCAAATTTGTAAGGCACGACCTCCCTCTTACAAAACCATGCTGTCTGTCACTAAGGGTGTGTTTCTGCACACCCAGGAGGCTGCCCAACCTATTCAGCCTGAATCACCTTTCCGAATTCCACTGGCAACTATCTGCCTACAATCTGATTGCCTGTGTCTGTTTTAAGTAACCTTGTGTTACTCATCCTAAAGGAGCAGAAACATCGGCCACACAATAGGTGTGAGGCTTGATCACACAGGCAAACATATTTTGAATTGGGAGTACAAGATAGACATTTTAACCACCTACTGCCTCAGCATGCACCAGAGAATGTTTGACATGACATGAGCATACATTGTAAATCTAATCTGCAAAGGCAAGTGCAGTGAGGAGCCTCATGTCCTGTACTGATCTGTAGTGTCCTTAACGCAAGGTCAGATTTGAACTATATTATGGTTAAAAATATAGTTTTGGAAAATAAACCCTACAGTGTCTCATTTCAAATGTACATGAATATACATTGTTTTAGCAGGAGGTGACATGCAGGGTTGGAGGGGTTAGTGTTCACATGTACTTGCACCTTCAAGTGGTAACCATTTGAAATTCAGACTGCGCTGCTGTCTGGTTTATCTTTCTCAGAGAGCCTAGTCTATTGGGGTCAGTGAGGACACAAGTGTTGGAAAAACTAAGCAGGTCTGGCAAGATCTGTGGATGGCAAAACAAAGTTAATGGTGAGTCCACTATGACTGGGTGTCCTTGTGCAGGAATCTCAAGGAGTTGGTTTGCAGGTAATTAAGGCGCAAATGGAATTTTGTCCTTCATTGCTAGAGGGATGGAGTTTAAAAACAGCGAGGTTATGTTGCAGCTGTATAAGGTGCTGGTGAGGCCACACCTGGAGTACTGTGTACAGCTTTGGTCTCCTTACTTGAGAAAGGATATACTGGCACTGGAGGGGGTGCAGAGGAGATTCACTAGGTTGATTCCGGAGTTGAGAGGGTTGGCTTATGAGGAGAGACTGAGTAGACTGGGGCTATACTCATTGGAATTCAGAAGAATGGGGGGAGATCTTAGAAATCATAGAAACCCTACAGTGCAGAAGGAGGCCATTCGGCCCATCAAGTCTGCACCGACCACAATCCCACCCAGGCCCTACCCCCATATCCCTACACATTTTACCCGCTAATCCCTCTAACCTACACATCTCAGGACACTAAGGGACAATTTTAGCATAGCCAATCAACCCAACCCGCACATCTTTGGACTGCATTCCGACTCTTATAGAAACATATGTTTTTATGATCTTATAGAAACATGAAGGGAATAGATAAGATAGAAGCAGGGAAGTTGTTTCCGCTGGTGGATGAAACTAGAACTAGGGAGCATAGCCTCAAAATAAGGGAAGCAGATTTAGGACTGAGTTGAGGAGGAACTTCTTCACACAAAGGGTTGTGAATCTGTGGAATTCCCTGCCCAGTGAAGCAGTTGAGGCTACCTCACTGAATGTTTTTAAGGCGAGGATAGATAATTTTTTGAACAGTAACGAAATTAAGGGTTATGGTGAGCGGGCGGGTAAGTGGAGCTGAGCCCACGAAATGATCAGCCATGATCTTATTGAATGGCGGAGCAGGCTCAAGGAGCCAGATGGCCTACTCCTGCTCCTAGTTCTTATGACTCTTCTGAACTGAATTGAAACTAAAAGTCGGATCAATGAAACATATTTTGCAGATTTCTGTTTTGTGACAAGGTTGAGGGAGGATTTTTATTCCTGGTTGTGGGCAGCGCTGGCTGGGCTGCCATTTGTTGTCCATCTTTAATTGTCCTTGAACTGAGTGGCTTGCTAGGCCATTTCGGAATGCAGTTAAGAATCAAACACACGTCAGCTAGACCAGGTAAGGATGGCAGATTCTGTTCTGCTAAAGGACAGTAGTGGACCAGATGGATTTTTACAACAGTTGATGGCAGTTTCATGGTCACCATTACTTGGACTAACTTTTCAATCCCAGATTTCTTTATTGAATCTAAATTCCACCAGAGCAGCTGGTGGGATGTGAACCCTCGTCCACAGAGCATTAGCCTGGACCCATGTGTCATTAATCCAGCGACATTATCACACCGCCACTGCCTCCCTTCCCATTGTCCCGAATGGAAATTGAACAGCCTGATCAAGAATGGTGGGATGATAGAAATCTTTGACATTATGAATACGGAGTGGATGTGATATCAGTTTAAATTTAAAAGGCTACAGGGAAGTTTATTTCTTCAGTATGAAAGGCGATGGCTTAGTGGTATTATCACTGGACTATTAATCCAGAGATCCAGTTTCAAATCCCATCAGGCCAGATGGTGATATTTGAATGGAATAAAAATCTGGAATTTAAAAGTCTAATGATGACCATGAAACTATTAACCCTCTGAAATGGCCCAGTAAGCCAGTTCATGAAAGATCTTACCCTCTAAGCTCAGCAGTCAGCGTCCTTGCATCTCTTTTTCCAATAATTCTATGCTGTACAAATATGAGCCCAGCCAGGTAAGTGACAAATGTAAGGAACACTTCCTAAGACAGTCATACTCAGAGATCAACATCCTGGCATTATAGCTGCTTTCTCCCCTGCTTACAATTAACAATGATGTGGAGATGCCGGCGTTGGACTGGGGTGAACACAGTAAGAAGTCTCACAACACCAGGTTAAAGTCCAACAGGTTTATGCTATTTAATGGTATTTGCTACCAAATAAACCTGTTGGACTTTAACCTGGTGTTGTGAGACTTCTTCCTACAATTAACAATCCACCCGCCAAAATCTCCAGGGTCTTTCCTGCTGTTACCTCAAGTACATTGTTATCGAGTCAACATTTTTGCTTTTCTTGAAAATGAAACATTTATTCTCCCAACTTCATACGGTACAGGCTGAACTCCTAGAACCCACCAATTTGGTCTCATTTGGCTCAATGGGGCACCCCTCCTGCCTCCGAGTCAGAGGTTTGTGGGTTCAAGTCCCACTCCAGGACACACAGGTTTAGGCTGACACTCCCAGTGCCGTACAGAGTGTGTGCTGCACTATTGGAGGTGCTGTCTTTTGGCTGATATGTTAAACTAGCCCCCCCCCCCACAATCTGCTTCCCCCCCCCACAATCTGCTTCCGCGGGTGGATGTGAAAGGTCCCGTAATACTATTTTGTGAAGAGCAGGGGACATGGTGTCACTCATTTCACATGGCAGTCTTACTATTAGCAAACAATCTCTAAAAGCCTCGAGAATATTAAGATGAGCGACTGAAATGTACAGTTTTACAAAAAGGATAAATCCTAAATATTACTTCAATGTGGGACAAGGCCAGGGAGCATAAACAATAAAAATGTGAATCAGATACCAGAAAGGGGATCTTCACAAAATAGGTGAGGAATAATCAGAATAGCCAAGACTTTATTAATTAGAGCATCCAGAATAGCTGCATGCCACTCAGAGAATGTTAGAATACTAAAAGTGGGACCATTTTTCACTCAGAGACCTGGAACCAACGTCCTGTCTAACTCTTCACTGGAGCATGCAGACGATTTGTAATAATTAAATTAGTAATAATTAAACGCCCAACAAAGAGAGACGAGGCAAGCCGACCTTGGAGCCCATCAACAACACGGAACGCCAAGGTGCCTGTCCTCGCCATCAGCAACCTCAGTGGCTGTTAATCCATTAAATTCACCTTTGAACTCTGTGCCGTCCAGCCCCTTGATGGCTGCCATGGCGTCCTCCCCCCTCTCCATGTGGACAAATGCGTAATCTTTGATGATATCGCACTCAAGCACGGTCCCATACTCCTCGAACTTGGCCTGCAGCTCCTGGCTGGTGCAGTTGGAGCTGACTTTACCCACGTGGAGTTTGGTGGAGGACTTGGTCAGGCTCTTGCTGGCTTCCACGTTGATTGCAACCCCGTGCAGCTTGTAGTGATGCAGGTTCTCAATTGCCTCCTTTGCTGCTTCCTTGTTGTCCATATGCACAAATCCATAGTTCTGTTTCAATAAAACACACACGCACATTCATTTATATCAACAATCAGCCATGAAATTAAAACTGTACTTAAAAAATCTCAGGATCAGTGCCTATGTTTCTTGTTATTTAGATATTCATGAGATATGGGCATCACTGGTAATGCCAGTGGTGGTGAGGCACTGCCATTTATGTGGGGATGGTCCTTCCATCGCTTTCAGGGAAGGAATTCAGGATTTTGATTCAGCTACAGTGACGGAATGGCAATGTATTCCCAAGTCTGGATATACGATTGTGTGTGGGCTTCACATGTTAGAACCTGGGAGGATGTTTCATGGGAAAATATAGGCCCTAAAGGGTCTCCCAATTAAGACTGAAATAAGGAGGAATTTCTTCTCTCAGCATCATTGGTCTTGGAATTCTCTTCTCCAGAAAAACTGTCCGCCATGTTTGTTACATTATAATGATGAGCTACATCTCAGAAAGCATTCAACTGGATAGGCAGGTGTTTTAGTGAGGCCAGCAATCATGGAAAGCGCTTTACTGCCATCTTAACCCCCTATGAGAAAATGCTTCCTCCCAATATGAAGCTCTGCAACAAACATCAGGAACGGATGGAATTACAAAATGTAATGGGGCCATTTGGCCTCTCAGACTAATGCCAGCTCTCTGCATAGTCGCACCTTTCAGGGGAACCTCTGGCAGGGTTGGCTACTGTTGGGCCATCCCAAGTGGCTTCGCTGGGCAGGGAGGAAGAGCTAGCCACACATTGCTGTACGTGTTGGGCAGGGGGTGGGTGGAGAGAGAAGAGGAGCCTGGAGTCACATGGGGAGGAAGGACAGGGCAGAGCGGGGTTAAGGAAGGAAGATTTCCTTTCCCCCCTCCAAAACATGACTGAACTGGATTTGGGAGGGGGTGGATGTATTTTTTTAAATAAAAGTCAGTGATAGATTTGACTTATTGTCTCATGTGTTGGGATACAGTGAAAAGTATTGTTTCTTCTGCACTATATAGACAAAGCATACAGCTCATAGAGTACATGGGATGCTACTGGGCCTTGATGGATTGAGTTATAAGGAGAGGCTGGATAGACTGGGACTTTTCTCTCTGGAGCGTAGGAGGCTGAGGGGTGACCTTATAGAGGTCTAGAGAGTCTAAAACTAGAGGGCATAGGTTTAAGGTGAGAGGGGAGAGATACAAAAGTGTCCAGAGGGGCAATTTTTTCACACAAAGGGTGGTGAGTGTCTGGAACAAGCTGCCAGAGGTAGTAGTAGAGGTGGGTACAATTTTATCATTTAAAAAGCATTTAGATAGTTACATGGGTAAGATGGGTATAGAGGGATATGGGCCAAATGTGGGCAATTGGGATTAGCTTAGGGGTTTAAAAAAAAAAGTGGCATGGACAAGTTGGGCCGAAGGGCCTGTTTCCATGCTGTAAACCTCTATGACTCTACATAGGGGAGAGGAAAAGGAGGGTGCAGAATATAGTGTTACAGTCAAGGATAGATGTGTAAGACAATTACAGATTTACCGGCTGGGCTTAAACTACAAAAGGTCAATTAATTATAGATTTGTAAAAACAATTGCAGATTTACTGGGCGTTTTTAAAAAAAAAAATCAATGATAGCTTCATGAGACTTGTAGATTTACCAGGCAGGTTTAAAACAAAAAGTTTGATGAATGGTAGATTTGAGACACATTTGCAGATTTACTGGGCTTTTAAAAAAAAAAATCAAGTAATGGTAGTTTCATGAGACTATTGCAGAATTACCAGGTGAGTTTAAAACAAAGAAGGTCAATGAGTGATAGATTTGAGACACAATTGCAGATTTATTGGCTGGGTTGAACCACAAAAGGTCAACTGATGATACATTTGATGTGGAGATGCCGGCGTTGGACTGGGGTAAGCACAGTAAGAAGTCTCACAACACCAGGTTAAAGTCCAACGGTTTATTTGGTAGCACGATCTTTTGGAGCACTGCTCCTTCATCAGGTGATGGGAATTGGGTTCACAAACAGACACAGACCCAACTACAAGATAACGGTTGGAATGCGGGTCTTTACAGGTACAGACATTGCGAGTGGAGAGAGGGTTAAGTACATGTTAAAGAGATGTGAATTGTCTCAAGCCAGGACGGCTCATGAGATTTTGCAAGCCTAAGCATGTCGTTGGGGGTTACAGATAGTGTGACATGAACCCAAGATCCCAGTTGAGGCTTGCAAAATCTCTCTAACTGTCCTGGCTGGAGACAATTCACATCTCTTTAACTTGTACTTAACCCTCTCTCCACTCGCATTGTCTGTACCTGTAAAGATTAGATTACCTGTTAAGACTCGCATTCCAACCATTATCTTGTAATTGAGTCTGTGTCTATATATGCCCTGTTTGTGAACACAACTTCCACTCACCTGAAGAAGGGGCAGTGCTCCAAAAGCTCGTGAACATAGAACATTACAGCACAGTACAGGCCCTTCGGCCCTCGATGTTGCGCCGACCAGTGAAACCAATCTAAAGCCCATCTAACCGACACTATTCCAATATCATCCATATGTTTATCCAATGACCATTTAAATGCCCTTAATGTTTGCGAGTCCACTACTGCTGCAGGCAGGGCATCCCACGCCCTTACTACTCTCCGAGTGAAGAACCTACCTCTGACATCTGTCCTATATCTATCACCCCTCAATTTAAAGCTACGTCCCCTCCAAATAAACCTGTTGAACTTTAACCTGATGATAGGTTTGTAAAGACAATTGCAGATTTACAAGGTGTTTTTTTTAAAAAAAGAGCCCAATTAATAGTTGCACGAGATGGCAGGCAGATTAGTAGTGAATTGAAATGTGTAGTTAGTCAGCCCCTCTCCCCAGAGGCTGGGAATGGGAAGCCAGGTCCCAGTGCTATAGGAGGGAGTGGAGTGTAAATGGTGGCGTGGTGGGAGGGCGGGAGGGCTAGTAGGCAGGAAGGGGCTGAATGGCCTGGGGCTGGCAGGGGCTCGCCCAGATTTGCTGTTCCCATTCCCTCCCCTCCTCCTCCCGGTGCTCAGAGCCGGCCCCAGGCCTCACCTTGATCAGGTCGCACTCGCTGACTTCGCCGTACTGCTCGAAGAGCGCCCGGATCTCCTCGGCGGTGGTCGGCCGCGGCAGGTTACCCACGAAGATCTTGACCATCTTTTCCTTTTCGTCGTTTAATTTCTCTATCCTCTCTCTCTCCCGCCGCAATTCTTCCCTCCCAAAAAAACGGAGAAAGCGACACTAACGATTTTAATAGAGGAGGAAAGTTGCCGGTCGGTAGCGCTCGGGTTGGGCCGGGGTAAGAGGACAAGGCCGCCACACTCGCTACTCTTGGCTGCGACACAAAATGGCGGCGGCGAGAAGAAGGAACCGGAGGAGGCAGGTGGGGGGGCAGGCGGGACCAACCTGTCGAGGATCCCCATTGGACGACTGCCCCCAGGCCCGCTCGATGCCGATTGGTCCAGCCCCCACGTCAATCAACACTCCCCCTTCACTGGGTGAGACGAGGAGGCGGGTCTGTCAGTTGATTGGTCCCGTCTGTGTGTCAATCAAGCACTCGGGGGCAAGGAAGGCACGCTGATTGGTTCCGTTAGGTCGTCAGTCAACAATCGCTGGGAGACACGCAAGCTGATTGGTTTGCTCTCCTCTTTCAGTCACCCAATCGCAGGGAAGAGAGGCGGGCTGATTGCGCCCTCCCCCTCCCCCACGTTCCTGTGAAGAAAGCAATTCCCCGCACAAACATGGGCGCACCATTGTGCGGAGTTGGAGTGCCGCCATCTTTAATACTGGCAAGTCGAGCTCTGGGCGAACACGTGCAGATTGAGGGAAGAACATGAAATGCAATACAAAGGACACATTAAATCTGCACCAGAATAAAAGCAAAAGACTGCGGATGCTGGAGATCTGATATAAAATCTACATTTGGATGCCGGCGTTGGACTGGGGTAAACACAGTAAGAAGTCTAACAACACCACGTTAAACTCCAACAGGTTTATTTGGCAGCAAACGAAAGCTAGTGGCTTTTGCTACCAAATAAACCTGTTGGACTTTAACCTGGTGTTGTGAGACTCCTTACTATAAAATCTACACGCATGGGAACATCCACTTAAGAGAAAAACATAGGTGCATATTGTATTTGTGCAAAAAAACTAACTTTCTAAGGGCTTCACATCTACTTAATTACTTTTGAAGTAGAGTTTTAGTAGTGTGTTGGGGCACTGGGACTTTGCTTCAAATCTGGTGTTCAGTCGGTGGTCACAACTCCATCCACCACCTCCCAAACAATCAATCCTTTTTTAAACCGGATTGTCCACATTGCAAGGGCAAGTTTGCCAAAGTCAGTTCCGCAGTGAGCATATGCCAGCTATCACTGTGCTCCCACACACTGTGGACTCCGCACTCTGTGGCTATTGAAGTTAAGGAAAAACCAAAAGATAAATATATACATTAATTCGTAAACTTTCTTCTGCGCATATCCATAAAATCCGTACAGTGCACAAAGAGGCCATTCGGCCCATCGAGTCTGCACTGACAATAATCCCATCCAGGCCCTCTCCCCGTAACCCCACGTATTTGCCCTGCTGACACCCCTGACACTAAGGGGTAATTTAGCGCGGCCAATCCATCTAACCAGCACATCTTTGGTCTGTGGGAGGAAACCGGAGCAATGCAAACATAGGGAGAACGTACAAACTCCACAGTCGCCCAATGCTGGAGTTGAACCCGGGTCCCTGGCGTTGTGAGGCAGCAGTGCTAACCACTCTGCCACCCATGCTATACCATTTGCACTTTCATTTTTATGCTAATTGTACTTTCCACAAAAGTGTTTGCAAAAATGTGTGGATAAAGGTTATTCACAGATCTCAAGTGTCTGAATTTTATTGAACGTGCCTCTCTCGTTCAAAACGTTTGTCCACCCCCTCTGGTATCGACAAGAGGTAAGTGATCCCACAGCCAATGATCGGATCTAAGCCCTGAAGTCCTGCCACATCCAGCCATGAACTGTGGTGGATAACTAACCAACTGAGGGGAGGAAGAGGCTCCAAAAGCATCCCCATCCTCAATGACAGAGGAGCCCTGCACATCAGCCAGAAGTGCCCAGTAGATGATCCATCTCCAGTCATCAATTTGATTAACTTCACGTGACAGCAAGACACTTGTTACTGCAAAGACTATATGCCCCCTGACAGTAACTAACACTGAAGACTTGTGCTGTAAATCTGGTCATGATCCGAGTCAAGCAGTTCCAGTTGGGGTGGCACTGCTGCCTCACAGCGCCAGGGACACGAGTTCGATTCCCAGCTTGGGTGACTGTGTGGAGTCTGCACGTTCTCCCCGTGTCTGTCTGGGTTTCCTCCGGGTGCTCCAGTTTCCTCCCACCCTCCAAAAAGGTGAGGTTAGTTGGATTGGCTATGCTAAATTGTGCCATAGATGAGGTTATAGAATTTCATGGAATAGAATCCCTACAGTGCAGAAAAAGGCCATTTGGCCCATCGAGTCTGCACCGACCACAATCCCACCCAGGCCCTACCTCCTTATCTCTTTATATTTACCTGCTAATCCCTCTAATCTATGCATCTCAAGATACTAAGGGGCAATTTTACCATGGCCAATCAATCTAACACGCACATCTTTGGACTGTGGGAGGAAACCGGAGCACCCGGAGGAAACCCACGCAGACACGAGGAGAATGTGCAAACTCCACACAGACAGTGACCCGAGCCGGGAATCGAACCCAGGTCCCTGGAGCTATGAAGCAGCAGTGTTAACCACTGTGCTACCGTGCCGCCGATTGCAGAATAGAGCTTAATTGGGATGACTGACAGGTTAGGTGGATTGGCCATGCTAAATCACCCCATAATGTCCTAAGAGATGAGGTTAGGTAGATTGGCTATGCTAAATTGCCCCATAATGTTCAAAGATGTGAGGTTAAGTGGATTGGCTATCTAAATTGCCCCATAGTGTCGAAAGAGGAATTGAGGAAAGTGGGCCTGTATTCTCTAGAATTTCGAAGAATGGGAGAAGATCTCATTGAAACCTACAAAATACTAAAAAGATTAGACTGGTTAGAAGCAGGTATACATGGATAGGATGGGAATGGAAGGATACGGACTCCGTAAGTGCATACGGTTTTAGTTTAGTAAGTAGCCTAACTACACCAGGTTCAAGTCCAACAGGTTTATTTGATAGCATGAGCTTTCGGAGCGTTGCCCCTTCATCAGGCGAGTGCAGGATTTGGTTCACAAACAGGGCATATATAGACACAAACTCAATTACAAGATAATGGTTGGAATGCGAGTCTTTACAGGTAATCAAGTCTTAAAGGTACAGACAATGTGAGTGGAGAGAGGGTTAAGCACAGATTAAAGAGATGTGTATTGTCTCCAGCTAGGACAGTTAGTGAGATTTTGCAAGCCCAGGCAAGTCATTATGGGGGTTGCAGATAGTGTAACATGAACCCAAGATCCCGGTTGAGGCCGTCCTTATGTGTGCGGAACTTGGCTATCAGTCTCTGCTCAGCAATTCTGCGTTGTTGTGTGTCATGAAGGCTGCCTTGGAGAACGCTTACCCGAAGATCAGAGGCCGAATGCCCGTGACCGCTGAAGTGTTTCCCGACTGGAAGAGAACACTTCTGCCTGGTGATTGGCGAGCGGCGATGTCGTAGCATCTGCATGGTCTCCCCAATGTACCATGCCTCGGGACATCCTTTCCTGCAGTGTATCAGGTAGACAACGTTGGCCGAGTCACAAGAGTAGGTACCGTGTACCTGGTGGATGGTGTTCTCACGTGAGATGATGGCATCCGTGTCGATGATCCAGCACGTCTTGCAGAGGTTGCTGTGGCAGGGTTGTGTGGTGTCGTGGTCACTGTTCTCCTGAAGGCTGGGCATATAATGGTCTGTTTGAGGTTGCGCGGTTGTTTGAAGGCAAGTACTAGAGGTATGGGGATGACCTTGGCGAGATGTTTGTCTTCATCAATGACATCTTGAAGGCTCCGGAGAAGATGTCGTAACTTCTCCGCTCCGGGGAAGTACTGGACGACGAAGGGTACTCTGTCTGCTGTGTCCTGTGTTTGTCTTCTGAGGAGGTCTGTGCAGCTTTTCACTGTGGCGCGTGGAGCACACGTGGAGCAGCTGAACCAGGAACACTCCTCACCACAATGGATGTCTCGGCACTCTACACCAGCATCCCCCACGATGACGACATTGCTGCAACTGCCTCGGTACTCAACGCCGACAATTGCCAATCTCCAGACGCAATTCTACAATTCATTCGCTTCATCCTGGACCACAATGTCTTCACCTTCAACAACCAGTTCTTCATCCAGACACATGGAACAGCCATCGGGATCAAAATCTGCACCTCAATATGCCAACATCTTCATGCACAGGTTCGAACAGGACTTCTTCACCGCACAGGACCTTCAACCGATGCTATACACTAGATACATCGATGACGTTTTCTTCCTTTGGACTCATGGCGAGCAATCACTGAAACAACTCTATGATGACATCAACAAGTTCCATCCCACCATCAGGCTCACCATGGACTACTCTCCGGAATCGGTTGCATTCCATTAAGGATGGTCACCTCAGCACTTCACTGTACCGCAAGCCCAGGGATAACCTCACGATGTTCCACGTCTCCAGCTTCCACCCTAAACACATTAAAGCCCCTACGGACAAGCCCTCCGTATACACAGGATCTGCTCGGATGAGGAGGATCGCAACAGACACCTACAGACGCTGAAAGATGCCCTCGTAAGAACAGGATATGGCGCTTGACTCATCGATCAACAGTTCCAACATGCCACAGTGAAAAATCACACAGATTTCCTCAGAAGACAAACACGGGACACGGTGGACAGAGTACCCTTCATCGTCCAATATTTCCCTGGAGCGGAGAAGCTACGACATCTTCCCCGGAGCCTTCAACATGTCATCGATGAAGACGAACATCTCGCCAAGGCCATCCCCATACCCCCACTTGTTGCCTTCAAACAACCACGCAACCTCAAACAGACCATTGTCCGCAGCAAACTACCCAGCCTTCAGGAGAACAGTGACCACGACACCACACAACCCTGCCACAGCAACCTCTGCAAGACGTGCCGGATCATCGACACAGATGCCATCATCTCATTTGAGAACACCATCTACCAGGTACACGGTACCTACTCTTGCAACTCGGCCAACATTGTCTACCTGATACGCTGCAGGAAAGGATGTCCCGAGGCATGGTACATTGGGGAGACCATGCAGACGCTACGACAACGGATGAATGGACACCACTCGACAATCACCAGGCAAGAGTGTTCTCTTCCTGTTGGGGAACACTTCAGCAGTCAAGGGCATTCAGCCTCTGATCTTCGGGTAAGCGTTCTCCAAGGCGGCCTTCAAGCCACACAACAACGCAGAGTCGCTGAGCAGAGACTGATAGCCAAGTTCCGCACATGAGGACGGCCTCAACTGGGATCTTGGGTTCATGTCACACTATCTGTAACCCCCATGACTTGCCTGGACTTGCAAAATCTCACTAGCTGTCCTGGCTGGAGACAATACACATCTCTTTAACCTGTGCTTAACCCTCTCTCCACTCACGTTGTCTGTACCTTTAAGACTTGATTACCTGTTAAGACTCGCATTCCAACCATTATCTTGAAAATTGAGTCTGTGTCTATATATGCCCTGTTTGTGAACCCAACTCCCACTCACCTGATGAAGGAGCAGCGCTCCGAAAGCTCGTGCTACCAAATAATACCAGGTTTATGAAACTTCTTACTGTACTTGCCCCAGTCCAACGCCAGCATCTCCACATCAGGTGCAAAGAGGAAAGCAATTGTTGCCGTGACTTGGATTCGAACCAAGGTTGCTGTGGCTATAACACTGAGTACTAACCACTAAACAATAATGTTAACTCTGTTTCTCTCTCTCTCTCTCTCTGTCTCCACACAGAGGCTGCCAGGCCTGCTGAGCTTTTCCAGCATCTTCTAATTTTAACTACAGATTTCCGGCAGCCGCCATATTTTCCCGTTCTCTTTAGCCCTGGAAAGACTAACTCTCCCGTCGGTAAACTTCTCTTGACTTGTGCTCTGTCCCAGACCTTCCTTTGTGTCCTGGTCTCCCCACTGCTTAACCCCCTCCTCCCTCACCCCGCCGCTCAATCCCCCACCCCCTCCCCCCAACATAGAACCCTAGAAAATTACAGTTCAGAAACAGGCCTTTTGGCCCTTCTTGTCTGTGCCGAACCATTTTTTGCCTAGTCCCACTGACCTGCACTTGGACCATATCCCTCCACACCCCTCTCATCCATGAACCCGTCCAAGTTTTTCTTAAATGTTAAAAGTGACCCCGCATTTACCATTTTATCCGGCAGCTCATTCCACACTCCCACCACTCTCTGCGTGAAGAAGCCCCCCCGAATATTCCCTTTAAACTTTTCTCCTTTCACCCTTAACCCATGCCCTCTGGTTTTTTTCTCCCCTAGCCTCAGCGGAAAAAGCCTGCTTGCATTCACTCTATCTATACCCATCAAAATCTTATACACCTCTATCAAATCTCCCCTCAATCTTCTACGCTCCAAGGAATAAAGTCCTAACCTATTCAATCTCTCTCTGTAACTCAGCTTCTCAAGTCCCGGCAACATCCTTGTGAACCTTCTCTGCACTCTTTCAACCTTATTTACATCCTTCCTGTAACTAGGTGACCAAAACTGTACACAATACTCCAAATTCGGCCTCACCAATGCCTTATATAACCTTACCATAACACTCCAACTTTTATACTCGATACACCGATTTATAAAGGCCAATGTACCAAAGGCACTCTTTACGACCCTATCCACCTGTGACGTCACTTTTAGGGAATTCTGTACCTGTATTCCCAGATCCCTCTGTTCAACTGTACTCTTCAGACTCCTACCATTTACCCTGTACGTTCTTCTTTGGTTTGTCCTTCCAATGTGCTATATCTCACACTTGTCTGCGTTAAATTCCATTTGCCATTTTTCAGCCCATTTTTCTAGTTGGTCCAAATCCCTCTGCAAGCTTTGAAAACCTTCCTCACTGTCCACTACACCTCCAATCTTTGTATCATCAGCAAACTTGCTGATCCAATTTACCACATTATCATCCAGATCATTGATATAGATGACAAACAACAATGGACCCAACACCGATCCCTGCGGCACACCACTAGTCACAGGCCTCCACTCAGAGAAGCAATCCTCCACAACCACTCTCTGGCTTCTTCAATTGAATACAGTAAGAAGTTTCACAACACCAGGTTAAAGTCCAACAGGTTTTCCACATCATTCTTCCATTGAGCCAGTGTCTAATCCAATTTACTACCTCCCCATGTATACCTAGGGACTGAACCTTCCTAACTAACCTCCCATGAGGGACCTTGTCAAAGGCCTTGCTGAAATCCAGGTAGACAACATCCACCGCCTTCCCTTCATCCACTTTCCTGGTAACCTCCTCGAAAAACTCTAATAGATTGGTCAAACATGACCTACCACGCACAAAGCCATGTTGACTCTCCCTAATAAGTCCCTCTATCCAAATATTAGTAGATCCTATCCCTTATCACACCTTCCAATAACTTGCCCACCACCGACGTCAAACTTACTGGCCTATAATTTCCCGGATTTCTTTTGGAACCTTTTTTAAACAGCGGAACAACATGAGCCACCCTCCAATCATCTGGCACCTCCCCCGTGAATACTGACATTTTAAATACGTCTGCCAGGGCCCCTGCAAGTTCAACACTAACTTCCCTCAAGGTCCGTGGGAATACCCTGTCTGGTCCTGGGGATTTATCCACTCTGATTTGCCTCAAGACAGCGAGCACCTCCTCCCCTTTAATCTGTAAAGGTTCCATGACCTCCCTACCAGTTTGCCCTATTTCCGTAGACTCCATGCCCGTTTCCTCAGTAAATACGGATGCAAAAAAACCATTTAGTATCTCCCCCATCTCTTTTGGTTCCATACACAGTCTACTACTCTGGTCTTCAAGATTTTATCCCTCACTATCCTTTTGCTCCTAACATATAGAAGCTCTTTGGATTTTCCTTCACTCTGTCTGCCAAAGCAACCTCATGTCTTCTTTTAGCCCTCCTGATTTCCCTCTTAAGTAGCTTCTTGCACTTTTTATACTCCTCGAGCATCTGATCTGTTCCTTGCTGCCTGTACATTTCATACAACTCTCTCTTCCTCTTAATCAATGTTACAATCTCCCTCGAGAACCAAGGTTCCTTATTCCTATTTACTTTGCCTTTAATCCTGACATTCCGAACCGTTTCCGGTTCCGAGGAAAGGTCACCTGCAAGAAATGTCACAAGTAGGCTTACATTAACACTGCAATGAAGTTATTGTGAAAATCCACTAGTCGCCACACTCCGGCGCATGTTCGGGTTACACTGAGGGAGAATTTAGCACGGCCAAAGAACTTAACCAACACGTCTTTCAGACTGAGAGGGGAAACCGGAGCACCCGGAGGAAACCCATGCAGACACGGGGAGAATGTGCAGACTCTGCACAGACAGTGACCCAAGCCAGGAATTGAACCCGGGTCCCTGGTGGTGTGAGGCAGCAGTGCTAACCACTGTGCTACCGTCTGACCTGTCGAGCGTCTGACCTGCCGAGCGTCTGACCTGCCGAGCGTCTGACCTGCCGAGCGTCTGACCTGCCGAGCGTCTGACCTGACGAGCGTCTGACCTGCCGAGCGTCTGACCTGCCGAGCGTCTGACCTGCCGAGCGGGTGTTAATCGGGATTTCTCTCTCATTTTTTTCAGGAAAGAGCTTTTCTCTCCTTCGGCTTTTATTGAAAAAACAGAAAATAGAAACACAAACACACTCCGATTTGGCCAAGTCTCTCTCCGTTGCTGGGTGGGCCACCCCATTCCCTGCAGTATTCCGTTACTGAACCCGGGGTAATCCGGTTGGCAATCGGGAATCCCGGTCTCTGCTCGGTGGCCTGGCTCCTCCCTCGCTCAGCTATCCCTTCACCCCCCCCCACTCCTGCCCGTCAGCTATGTTTCTGCCTCTTCCAGAAACGCTTGACATCGGGATGCCCCCCGGGGGTTACGACCATCAGCCTCTTGGTGGGGTTTTCCCAGACGAGTACTCCCAGATCCCGGGCGTAGTTCCGAAGGAGCTCAAAATCCACCTGGGAGAGGAACTGGTTGTACAGTACACCTACACAGAGAGGGAAGGAAGGAGGGGAGAGTGAGACAGAAACCTCACATCATCTCTGCCACAAAAGGTTGTACAAGAAGCATCCCGAAGTCGGCCTTGACACTGTGAAACTCTTTATTGCACCCCCCCCCCACCCCCCTGCCCTTACAGGCTCTGTCCCCCCCCACCCCCCTGCCCTTACAGGCTCTGTTTCCCCCTCCCCCCTTCCCTTACAGGCTCTGTCCCCCCCCATCCTCCCTGCCCTTACAGGCTCTGTTTCCCCCTCCCCCCTGCCCTTACAGGCTCTGTTTCCCCCTCCCCCCTTCCCCTCTTACAGGCTGCTGTGACTCTCAGAACTCTGCTGCCTGTTTCCTGCTGATCTGGGTAGCAGTGGTGTCCAGTGTATCTGCCCCAAGCCCCCATGATCCTCACTGAGATGTAATATCCATGGTGAATGCTGCATTTACCACCATTCTGCGTATTAATCCACAGTGTATACTCCTGGCCCAGCATGTACCCCTCTGCGTACCCCAATCCACACTGTGCACCCCCGACCCAGCGTGTACCACTCCATTACCCCAATCCACACTATGCACATCTGACCCAGCATGTACCCCTCTGCGAACCCTAATCCACACTGTGTACCAGCATGTACCCCAATGCCCAGCGTACCCTCTGTGTTCCCACTGTAGTGTACTCAATGTCTAACATAACCCTCTTCCTTGTGTATTCCCCGACTCGCACAGTCTCTCGGATCCATCACATGCCCAGTGTATCCGTATATCCCTGAAATTAGCCCCGATTCCTGCTGCGTATCCCCTCATCCGTGTACCCATGTGGCCCCTGACCCTTGCTTAGTCCGCCACATACACACCCCAGCATGCCCAACAACCCTCATGCGGCCCTGATGTCCGCTGTATGCCTCGGGTAAATAAACCCTCGTGATCCCTTAACCCAGGGGTCTCCAAACTACGGCCCGCGGGCCACATCTGGCCCGCAGCAACTTGAAATATTTATAAATAATAAAACTAATTATTTCCCTTCGTTTTTTCCCAACCACGCGGTCGGACAGTTGACACGAGCAGTTCCTGTCCGCCGCGCTCCTTCCCATGTGACCTGAGTGGTGTCGACTTGGCGAACCCTCATTTTCAGTCAGATATACCCGTCAGTTATCATAGAAATCATAGAAACCCTACAGTACAGAAAGAGGCCATTCGGCCCATCGAGTCTACACTGACCACAATCCCACCCAGGCCCTACCCCCATATCCCTACAGATTTACCCACTAATCCCTCTAACCTACGCATCTCAGGACACTAAGGGCAATTTTTAGCATGGCCAATCAACCTAACCTGCACATCTTTGGAAGGAAAAAAGAAAAGTGGACAGTGAGTGCCGCCTGTTTAATGAAAGTACTTCTTTGTACAAGCAGGTGATAAAGCCTTGTGTGTCATATGCAACGAAACTGTTGCAGTTTTGAAGGAGTACAATGTATGTCGGCACTATGAGACCAAACATGAACCAAGTTATTCCCAATTCACAGTAACACAGCGTTCGGAACAATTTGAATCAATGCAACACAGGTTGCTTTCCCAACAAGCTTTTTTTACGCAGAAGAGAACTGAAAATGAAGCTTTAACCAAGGCCAGTTACAAACTAGCTTATGCATTGGCTAAAGGAGGAAAGCCATTCACCGATGGAGATCTCATCAAAGAGTGTATAATGGAAGCAGTGGAAGAGTTATGCCCAGAAAAAGCAAATCTGTTCAAAATCGTCAGTCTTGCGTCACATACTGTTGCTCGTAGAATTGAGGATATAGGAAGCAATACATTTCATCAAATTGCAGACAAAGCAAGAAATTTTCAGTGGTATTTTCTCACACTTGATGAATCGACTGATGTGTGTGACACATCACAACTCCTAGTATTCATCCGTGGCATCGACAGTGAATTTAATGTCACACAAGAATTAGCATCAGTGCACAGCATGCACAGCACAGTAACTGGAGAAGACATCTTCAAAGAATTGCAAAAAACTGTGTTGGAATATAACCTGGAGTGGAATAAACTGCAATGCATGACAATTGATGGAGAAAAGAACATGTCTGGGGTGAAGAAAGGTTTGGTTGGACAAATCACAAAAGCTTGTGAGGTTGGTGGATTCTCAAAGCCCATGTTTCTGCATTGCATTATCCATCAACAAGCATTGTGCGGAAAATATGTGGATATGTCTTGCGTTCTGAAATCTGTTGTTTCAACAGTGAACTTCATTCGATCTCACGGGCTTAATCATTGCCAGTTTCGTGATTTTCTGAAAGAAACTGATTCTGAGTTCGGTGACTTGCCTTATTATACAGCAGTTCGATGGCTTAGTTGTGGAAAGGTTCTATCACGGTTCTTTCAGCTCAAAGAGGAAATTGATTCCTTTCTCACAGAGAAGAATCGACCTGAACCACTTTTATCAAACACTGACTGGCTTTGGAAATTGACATTTTTTGCAGACATGACAGGCCATATGAATCAATTGAATCTGAAGTTGCAAGGTGAAACAAATTTGATTTGTGATCTATTCGTGCATGTCAAGACATTCAGGGCAAAACTGATGCTATTTCAACGACAGGTGAAAGTTCATAACTTGGTTCATTTTCTATGTTGTGAAAAATTTCATGAAGAAAATGAAGCAGAATTTCCTTCTTCATTTGCAACAGAAATCATTAAGGACTTGCAAAAACAATTTCAGGAACGATTTTCTGCTCTTGATGGAAACACAGATGAAATAAAGCTGTTTCAAAATCCATTTGGCTGCAATGTTGAAACACTCCCAAGTCAGTTTCAAATGGAAATTATTGATCTCCAATCAGATGACATGCTGATAGACAAGTATAAAGAAGGAAATCTGATCCAATTTTATAAATCTTTGCAGCCTGAGCAGTTTCCAAATTTGAAGCGATTTGCTTGTGGATTTGTATCAGTTTTTGGTACAACGTACCTGTGTGAACAAACATTTTCAAACATGAAGTATGTCAAATCCAAATATCGAGCAAATCTATCTGATGAGCATTTGAAGTCCATTCGAATAATTGGCTCCTCAAGTTTGAAACCTCAGTTCAGCAATATTTTGAAATTAAAAAAGCAGTTCCATCATTCCCATTAATCTTGGGCAAAACTTCACGATTTGTTGGTTACGATTGAAAACTCCAATTGCCAGAATTGTGTAGAAAGGTGCAGACTGAATTTATTTTTGTTCGACCTTTATTAATGGTTCAAGTTTATTTTGAATTTCTTTGCTTTGTTTTACTGAAGTTCTTTCTTGGGGCGTGTTTATTTTTTTTATTGTGTACCACAAAATTGGGCAAATTCTCATTTCAGTTAAACATTTGTAAAATTTCAGTAAATAAAATTAATTAAAAAATGAATAACCTGCTTTTCTCATCTGCAGTTCAGTAATTGATTATTTTGTCAGGGCATTTGCTAATGTTTGACATTTTTACTCATTATACATCATTTCTCAGTGTAAGCACGGCATTGTTTCGTTGTAATTGTCACATTTCTCTTTTGTTCTGAATCATATCATGCTGATTACAAAAAAGATCCAAATAAAATATATAGAGGGTTATAAGTAAGCCTAGTAATCGCTAAGGTAGGGACATGTTCGGCACAACTTTTGTGGGCTGAAGGGCCTGTATTGTGCTGTAGTTTTTCTATGTTTCTAAAACTTATTCATTCATTTAAATTGTATTCATTCATTTATAAAACTAATTTTTTTCTTTGGCCCGTGAAAATGTGTAAAATATACGATGTAGCCCTCGTACTGAAAAGTTTGGAGATCGATGCCTTAACCCCTCAATCCCCCCAGCTGGTGCAGAGTTGTACCCCCCCTTCCCCATTCCCCGCTCTCTCAATGGGATGGGGACGAAGGGTAACCGGGACCCACCTTCTGTGAATTGGAGACGGTCCCGTTCCAGCTCCCACAGTCGGATCTGGTCCGTGATTGTTGGCGGCAGCACTGGATTCTGGGGAAAAAAAACAGCACAGGGTACAAAACATTGACCAATCACTGCTTAGACCTCGGCTGGTTTGACCACATTTATTGCTGGGTGGGAGAGAGAGGGAGAGGGAGGGAGAGAGAGGGAGGGAGAGGGAGAGAGAGGGTAAATGGGTGGGAGAGAGAGAGAGAGAGAGGGTAAATGGGTGGGAGAGGGAGAGAGGGTAAATGGGTGGGAGAGAGAGAGAGAGGGTAAATGGGTGAGAGCGAGGGAGAGAGAGAGAGGGTAAATGGGTGGGAGAGGGAGAGAAAGGGAGAGGGTAAATGGGTGGGAGAGAGGGTAAATGGGTGGGAGAGAGAGGGAGAGAGGGTAAATGGGTGGGAGAGAGAGAGAGAGAGAGGGTAAATGGGTGGGAGAGAGAGAGAGGGTAAATGGGTGGGAGCGAGGGGGAGAGAGGGTAAATGGGTGAGAGCGAGGGAGAGAGAGAGGATAAATGGGTGGGAGAGAGAGAGGGTAAATGGGTGAGAGCGAGAGAGAGAGGGTAAATGGGTGGGAGAGAGAGAGGGGGTAATTGGATGAGAGAGAGAGGGTAAATGTGTGGGAGCGAGAGAGAGAGAGAGAGGGTAAATGGGTGGGAGAGAGAGAGAGAGAGGGTAAATGGGTGGGAGCGAGGGAGAGGGGCTGAATGGCCTGCCCCTGTTCCAAATCCCATTTTCAATGAAGTTCAGGCCAAACCTACTCAAACTCTCCTCGTAAGAAAATCCTTCCATACCCGGGATCAACCGAGAGAACCGTCTCTGGACTGCCTCCAGTGTCAGTTTATCTTTCCTTAGATACGGGGACCAAAACTATTCACAGCATTGGTGTGGTCTAACTCCGGCCTGTAGTTTTAGCAAAACTTCCCTGTTTTTATACCCATTCCCGTCGAGCTAAAGGTTGACCATGTGCTGCCGCTCGGAAGATGCTTCTTTGGCTGGATAGCTGACAAGGTGAGAAATTGCTGCTGGACTCCAGAAGCTTCGACCACACCATCCCCCCAATGATCACCCTTGGAATGGTGGGTAATGAGGTCTGCCCTCATGTCATCAATCCTGACAACCCTTCATTCCCCCACAGTGGTGGCACAGTGGTTGGCACAGTGGTTGGCACTGCTGCCTCACAACGCGGGGACCCGGGTTCCGACTTGGGGTGAAATCAGTCGGGGCCGCTACAGAAGGGGGCAATCAAACTGTAACATGGAGTAGAAACTCCCAGCACAGGGGGAAAGGGACACCAAAGACCCCAACAATGACCCTGATCTGACCCCTATGTGAACAGTATGTTTGCTACATTGCACAGGTGAAGGGCGTGGTTTCGATTCAGTACTCGGAGCACATATAAAGAGAGACTGCCGGGACGTGGGGCGAGCAGGTTTGGAACCAGGCATGCGCGATGCTGCGTTCTGTCAACAAACCCATTGTCAGGAACAGTAATTAGTGTCTCGCACCTTCACTGACTGACTTGCAGTCGATTTAACGCTCTGCACCGCTAAAGGCTGCACAGCACCAACCCAGCACTGCCGCTGGTGACCCTCCTGAATGGTGAGGGGTCCAAGAGAGAAGAGTAATGTCCCGCTTGCTGCCTGAATTGTAACCTGCTTCCCAGCACTGGGAGGCAATTAACTCCCAGATATACTTTACATTGGGTACGGGATTGTGGGGCAAGGTGGCACAGTGGTTAGTGCTGCTGCCTCACAGCGCCAGGGACCCGGGTTCAATTCCCGGCCTCGGGTCCCTGTCTGTGCGGAGTTTGCACGTTCTCCCCGTGTCTGCGTGGGTTTCCTGCGGGTGCTCCGGTTTCCTCCCACACTCCAAAGATGTGTGGGTTAGGTTGATTGGCCATGCTGAATTGCCCCTTAGTGTCAGGGGGACTAGTTAGCATAAATACATGGGGTTACGGCGATAGAGCCTGGGTGGGATTGTGGTCGGTGCAGACTCGATGGGCTGAATGGCCGCCTTCTGTAGGATTCTATGAATCTCAATGCATCTTGCAGCAATGCATTGCTGGATGGGCTGAACCCTCCAATCGCACTGCCCACCTCCACCACTGGGCGGTGCTCTCGCACTGTAACCCAGCTCGTCACACATGGGGCCAGCCTTACCCTTTCACACAGTCGCATCCGTGGGGAGTGACCAGTAACCTGGGGGTGTGCGCGTTAGGCTTCCTCGGTCACAACACTAGATTCATGGTCCCCCCGCAGGAGGCCATTTGGCCCACCAGGCCGGTGCCAGCTCTTTGAAAGAGCTGTCTGCTTTGGTCCCTTTCTCCCCCATCTTTCTCCTTCAAGGATTTATTCAATGTCCCTCCGAGAGCTATTCTAATTTAATTTAAATCTATGATGCTATTGCCAGAAAGGGCAGCATTTCTTGTCCTTGAAAAGCTGTTGGTGAGCTGCCTTCTCGAACTCCGCAGTCCGTTTGGTGAAGGTGCTTTTACCCACAGCGCTGGTGAGGGAGGGGGAGGTTCCAGGGTTCTGACCCAGGGAAGGTGAGGGAACGGACGACGGACAAAGTCAGGGAGGTGCGAAACTGGGAGGGGATCCTGCAGGCGGTGGCGTACCCAGGTGCCTGCTGGTCGAGGTTGGAGAGATTGGGCCGATCCAGCTGCGTCCGGTGCTGGTCCAAAGCGGGTGTGACTGGCCAAGGCCATGGGGGATGGGGTGGGGGGGGGAAGCAGCCAGAACCCTCACCCACATCACTCGCTACAGGGCACAGCACCAGGCCAGCGCCCGCCCGCGTGGGTCTAATTATCACAAGGGCAGGTGACAACGGTGACATTTTACAGACCAAATATTTACATAGATGATTTGGAGTTGGGGACCAAGTGTGTGTCAAAGTTCGCAGATAACACTGAGATGAGTGGTAGAGCAACGTGTGCAGGGGACACTGATAGTCTGCAAAGGGATATAGATAGTCTGAGTGGGCGAGGGTCTGGCAGATGGAGTACAATGTTGGTAAATGTGAGGTCATCCATTTTGGTCGGAATAACAGCAAAATGGACTATTATTTAAATGGTAAAAAATTGCAGTATGCTGCTGTGCAGAGGGACCTGGGTGTCCTTGTGCATGATTCACAAAAAGTTGGTTTGCAGGTGCAGCAGGTAATTAAGAAGGCAAATGGAATTTTGTCCTTCATTGCTAGAGGGATGGAGTTTAAAAACAGCGAGGTTATGTTGCAGCTGTATAAGGTGCTGGTGAGGCCACACCTGGAGTACTGTGTACAGTTTTGGTCTCCTTACTTGAGAAAGGATATACTGGCACTGGAGGGGGTGCAGAGGAGATTCACTAGGTTGATTCCGGAGTTGAGAGGGTTGGCTTATGAGGAGAGACTGAGTAGACTGGGGCTATACTCATTGGAATTCAGAAGAATGAGGGGAGATCTTATAGAAACATAAGATTATGAAGGGAATAGATAAGATAGAAGCAAGGAAGTTGTTTCCACTGGCGGGAGAAACTAGAACTAGGGGGGCATAGCCTCAAAATAAGGGGGGACAGATTTAGGACTGAGTTGAGGAGGAACTTCTTCACACAAAGAGTTGTGAATCTGTGGAATTCCCTGCCCAGTGAAGCAGTTGAGGCTACCTCAGTGAATGTTTTTAAGGCAAGGATAGATAGATTTTTGAACAGTAAAGGAATTAAGGGTTATGGTGAGCGGGCGGGTAAGTGGAGCTGAGCCCACAAAAAGATCAGCCATGATCTTATTGAATGTTGGAGCAGACTCGAGGGGTCTGATGGCCCACTCCTGCTCCTAGTTCTTATGTTCTTACATCACGTGGATTTTATTTAACACAGGCCCAGATTACTGTCTCAGAAGGAGGTGATGCTGATGTGTCAGCATTCTAGGATGTTCCAGGGATGTTCTCTTGCAGTGCTCATGTTTATAGTGTGAAATAACTTTTATTTGTGGAATTAATCGAGAATGTGCTTAGGCAAGAGGGAGGCAGTGGTGTAGTGGTATCGTCACTGGGCTTGTAACCCAGAGGCAGTGCTCTGGAGACCTGGGTTCGAATCCCACCATGGCAGAAGGTGAAACTTGAATTTTAAATAACCGTGAAACCATTGCCGACTGTCAGAAAAACCCATCTGGTTCACTAATGTCCCTCAGAGAAGGAAATCTGCCGTCCTTACCCGGTCTGGCCTACCTGTGACTCCAGAGTCACAGCAATGTGGTTGACTCTCAACTGCCCTCTGAAATGGCCTAGCAAGCTACTCAGTTCAAAGGCAACAAGGGATAGGCAATGGGGAGGTGATGGCCTAGTGGTATTATCACTGGACTATTAATCCAGAAACTCAGTGAACCTTCTGGGGACCCGGGTTCGAATCCCGCCACGGCAGATGGTAGAATTTGAATTCGATAAAATAAAATCTGGAGTTAAGAATCTCCTAACGACCACGAAACCATTGTCGATTGTCGGGAAAAACCCATCTGGTTCACTAATGTCCTTCAGGGAAGGAAATCTGCCGTCCTTACCCGGTCTGGCCTACCTGTGACTCCAGAGTCACAGCCATGTGGCTGACTCTCAACTGCTCTCTGAAAAGACACTCAGTTCAAGGGCATTCAGTAAATAATAATAATTATAATATATATAAAATATAATTATAATAACATTTGTGCTATTATATATTAATAATAAATATTTAAATTTAGCAGTGAAATTGCAGCAACATAAGTTCTTATTTACAAATTCTTATTAACGAGTTCTTGTTAACTCTGATGAGTTTTGTCTGTGCTGGTTATGAAAATGGGTGCATCATGGGGAGGGGGGGGGTTGCTTTTGGTTCACTGGTCTGCTTCCTGGGAGGAGGGGGTTGTCTTTTAGGTATGTGTGTGGGGGGGGTGGGTGGAATATATCTGAGGCTGAGATAGACAGATCCCCCCCAACTCCCCATCCCAGTGCCCAATGTAAGGTAGATCTGGGAGTCGACCAGTGCTGGGAAGCCAGTGAGGCATCAGTCTACTGCTCGCCCCGGTACCAGCGGTCTCTCTTTATATGTGCTCTGAGTGCTTAATCAAAATGGCACCCTCCACAAGTGCATCTAAACAATGCAACAAACATACTCCTGCCCCTGGTTCTTGTCCAACCCTGAGCACTGGACGGACACGGAGCCCCGAGAAACATTTAGCCGGAAGCGGTCATTCTTTACGTTTGAGAGGTTACTTCGATGCTGGAAGTGTTGCAGCCGAACTAGACCCCATCCCCTACCCCCTCCCTCCCCACACGTGGTTGAGTGACTGCTTTGCCTCAACCCCTCAGGCTTTCCAGTTGTGCTTGGCTATCCGCCGCTCTGGCTGCTGAGTGGAGTGACTGAGCTGTCGGGACAGACACCCGGACGTTACTGCCAGCGACTTACCCCCTTCATCATTACCGAGTGGGCTCTTGTCCGCAGGAAGTGGATAATCTGGAGAAAGGACAAAACACAGACGTCATCTCACACGGCGGCGGAGGGGGTGGGGAATGGAATGGGAACGCCCCTCTAGAAAGAAAGGCGGACAGGCACCGCGAGAGCACCTTTCATTTCCTCAGTCCAAGCTCTTCACAGACCACCACGTACTTTACCAACTGCACCCACTCGGCCGATGCAGGAAACACGGCAACCAATTTACACACAGCAAGCTCCCACCAAAAGCAACGCGCTAACCCTGACATGTTCCGGTGGTTTCTGTGTATCAGTCTGTGGTGTACACAGTCTGGTTTCTGTCTGTGTATCAGTCTGTGGTGTACACAGTCTGGTTTCTGTCTGTGTATCAGTCTGTGGTGTACACAGTCTGGTTTCTGTCTGTGTATCAGTCTGGGGTGTACACTGTCTGGTTTCTGTCTGTGTGTCAGTCTGTGGTGTACACAGTCTGGTTTCTGTCTGTGTATCAGTCTGTGGTGTACACAGTCTGGTTTCTGTCTGTGTATCAGTCTGTGGTGTACACAGTCTGGTTTCTGTCTGTGTATCAGTCTGGGGTGTACACTGTCTGGTTTCTGTCTGTGTGTCAGTCTGTGGTGTACACTGTCTGGTTTCTGTCTGTGTACCAGTCTGGGGTGTACACAGTCTGGTTTCTGTCTGTGTGTCAGTCTGGGGTGTACACTGTCTGGTTTCTGTCTGTGTGTCAGTCTGTGGTGTACACTGTCTGGTTTCTGTCTGTGTGTCAGTCTGTGGTGTACACAGTCTGGTTTCTGTCTGTGTGTCAGTCTGTGGTGTACACAGTCTGGTTTCTGTCTGTGTACCAGTCTGGGGTGTACACAGTCTGGTTTCTGTCTGTGTGTCAGTCTGTGGTGTACACAGTCTGGTTTCTGTCTGTGTATCAGTCTGGGGTGTACACAGTCTGGTTTCTGTCTGTGTGTCAGTCTGGGGTGTACACTGTCTGGTTTCTGTCTGCGTGTCAGTCTGTGGTGTACACAGTCTGGTTTCTGTCTGTGTGTCAGTCTGTGGTGTACACAGTCTGGTTTCTGTCTGTGTGTCAGTCTGTGGTGTACACAGTCTGGTTTCTGTCTGTGTACCAGTCTGGGGTGTACACAGTCTGGTTTCTGTCTGTGTGTCAGTCTGTGGTGTACACAGTCTGGTTTCTGTCTGTGTGTCAGTCTGTGGTGTACACAGTCTGGTTTCTGTCTGTGTGTCAGTCTGGGGTGTACACTGTCTGGTTTCTGTCTGCGTGTCAGTCTGTGGTGTACACAGTCTGGTTTCTGTCTGTGTGTCAGTCTGTGGTGTACACAGTCTGGTTTCTGTCTGTGTATCAGTCTGGGGTGTACACAGTCTGGTTTCTGTCTGTGTATCAGTCTGGGGTGTACACAGTCTGGTTTCTGTCTGTGTCAGTCTGTGGTGTACACAGTCTGGTTTCTGTCTGTGTATCAGTCTGGGGTGTACACAGTCTGGTTTCTGTCTGTGTCAGTCTGTGGTGTACACTGTCTGGTTTCTGTCTGTGTGTCAGTCTGTGGTGTACACAGTCTGGTTTCTGTCTGTGTATCAGTCTGGGGTGTACACTGTCTGGTTTCTGTCTGTGTATCAGTCTGGGGTGTACACTGTTGGGTTTCTGTGTGCGTGTATCAGGCTGGGGTGTACACTGTTGTGTTTCTGTCTATCAGTCTGGGGTGTACACTGTCTGGTTTCTTTCTGTGTATCAGTCTGGGGTGTACACTGTTGGATTTCTATGTGTGTGTATCAGTCTGGGGTGTACACTGTCTGGTTTCTGTCTGTGTACCAGTCTGGGGTGTACACTGTTTGGTTTCTATCTGTGTATCAGTCTGGGGTGTACACTGTCTGGTTTCTATCTGTGTATCAGTCTGGGGTGTACACTGTCTGGTTTCTGTGTCTGTGTATCAGTCTGGGGTGTACACTGTTGGGTTTCTGTGTGCGTGTATCAGTCTGGGGTGTACACGGTACGGTGGCACAGTGGTTAGCACTGCTGCTTCACAGCTCCAGGGACCTGGGTTCGATTCCCGGCTCGGGTCACTGTCTGTGTGGAGTTTGCACATTCTCCTCGTGTCTGCGTGGGTTTCCTCCGGGTGCTCCGGTTTCCTCCCACAGTCCAAAGATGTGCGGGTTAGGTTGATTGGCCATGCTAAAATTGCCCCTTAGAGTCCTGAGATGCGTAGGTTAGAGGGATTAGTGGGTAAAATATGTAGGGATGTGGGGGTGGGGCCTGGGTGGGATTGTGGTCGGTGCAGACTCGATGGGCCGAATGGCCTCTTTCTGTACTGTAGGGTTTCTATGATTTCTATGATACACTGTCTGGTTTCTGTCCATGTGTATCAGTCTGTGGTGTACACTGTCTGGTTTCTGTCTGTGTATCAGTCTGGGGTGTATACAGTCTGGTTTCTGTCTGTGTATCAGTCTGGGGTATACACTGTCTGGTTTCTGTCTATGTATCAGTCTGTGTTGTATACAGTCTGGTTTCTGTCTGTGTATCAGTCTGGGGTGTACACTGTCTGGTTTCTGTCTGTGTACCAGTCTGGGGTGTACACTGTCTGGTTTCTGTCTGTGTACCAGTCTGGGGTGTACACTGTCTGGTTTCTGTCTGTGTATCAGTCTGGGGTGTACACTGTCTGGTTTCTGTCTGTGTATCAGTCTGGGGTGTACACTGTCTAGTTTCTGTCTGTGTACCAGTCTGGGGTGTACACTGTTGGGTTTCTGTCTGTGTACCAGTCTGGGGTGTACACTGTCTGGTTTCTGTCTGTGTACCAGTCTGGGGTGTACACTGTCTGGTTTCTGTCTGTGTATGAGTCTGGGGTGTACACTGTCTGGTTTCTGTCTGTGTATCAGTCTGGGGTGTACACTGTCTGGTTTCTGTCTGTGTATCAGTCTGGGGTGTACAATGAAACAACAAGAGAAAATGTTGGAAAATCTCAGCAGGTCTGGCAGCATCTGTAAGGAGAATGTCACCTCTTTTCTCTCCTGCCAGATGCTGCCAGACCTGCTGAGATTTTCCAGCATTTTCTCTTTTGGTTTCAGATTCCAGCATCTGCAGTAATTTGCTTTTATCGGGTGTACACCGTCTGGTTTCTGTGTGTGTGTGTGTGTGTCAGGCCTGGGTGTACACTGTCTGGATCCTATTTGTGCCAAGCACAAGTGTACACCTCTCTGGTTCCTGGGTGCTTCAGATTCTTGTGTGCGCGCGCGCCAATCTTAAGCATACACATATCCAGCTCCCATGTGTACCAGACCTGGCTGTGTGTACCACAGGTATGCAAACCCCAGTGTCATGTGTGCACCTGCCTGGGTACCATCCCTATCCTGCGTTTATCTGTCTGGGTAACATACTCATTCTGCGTGTACCTGTCTAGGACGGCATGGTAGCACAGTGGTTAGCACTGCTGCCTCACAACGTCAGGGACCCGGGTTCAATTCCCGGCTTGGGTCTGTGCAGAGTTCTCCCCGTGTCTGCGTGGGTTTCCTCTGGGTGCTCCGGTTTCCTCCCACAGTCCAAAGACGTGCTGGTTAGGGTGTATTCACCGAACAGGCACCGGAGTGTGGCGACTGGGGGATTTTCACAGTAACTTCATTGCAGTGTTAATGTAAGCCTACTTGTGACACTAACAAATAAACATTAAACATGCGTGAGTGTGAATGCAGACCCTTAATTCTTCAAGTCCCTGCAAAGGGCTTCATTGGGAGCTGCCGGCAGCCCCAGTGCTGTTACCTGTTCTGCCGTGATCCCGTTGGCGATGGACTGCTGCACGCTGTCTCTGCTCAGCTGAGCCACCACCATGTTGGGAAAGCGATAGAGCATCTCAGAGAACAGAGCGATGAGGGCTAACTGCAGCTCAGAGTCTGCACAGGGGAAACAAGGAGAAAGAGCCTGAGTGAAACATTCCCCCCAAACCATTCACAAATAACCCAGCATGAACGCTCAGTGAGACGATCCACCCAAACAGAGAGAGGGGGGGGAGGGGGGGGGGGGGGGGGGGGGGAGTGAGAAGCGGGGGGGGGGGGGGGAGATTGGAGTGGGAAGCGGGGGGTGCAGGAATGCAAAGCGAGGGGAGAGGGGGGGGTGGGAGGGACAGGGAGTTGGGGGTAGTTGGCTGCTCCCACACTGACTCTGTCCAGCAGCCCAGCTGTTCCTGATGCCCAGTGGGGAGGGGTGAACAGAGGGTGAAATCTGCCAGTCCTCCCTTCCCTCCAGATCCTTATCCAGAGACACTGCTTTACTGCAGAGAGGCTGTGCACAGATTCTGCTCAGGAATAGGGCCACTGAGACTCTCGATCCTCAGACCGTTCATGCTTCAGACCAGCATTTCAAAATAAATTGCGGGATGCCTTTATTACCCATCCTTAATTGCCCCTCGAGAAGGTGGTGGTGAGCTGCTGCCTTGAGCCGCTGCAGTCCCTGTGGTGTAGGTACACCCACTGTGCTGTTAGGGAGGGAGCTCCAGGAATTTGACCCAGTTACAGTGAAGGAATGGTGATGTATTTCCAAGTCAGGATGGTGAGTGGAACCTCCAGGTGGTGGTGTTCCCCGGTATCTGCTGCTCTTGTCTTTCTAGATGGGAATGATCATGGGTTGGGAAGTTGCTGTCTAAGGAGTCTTGGTGAGTTGCTGCAGTGCGTCTTGTAGATGGTACACACGGCTGCCACTGTGTGTCGGTGGTGGAGGGAGTGAATGTTTGTGGATGTGGTGCCAATCGAGCGGGGCTGCTTTGTCCTGGATGGTGTGGAGCTTCTCGAGTCGTTGGAGCGTGCCCATCCAGGCAAGTGGGGAATATTCCATCACACTCCTGACTCGTGTCCTTGAAGATGGTGATCGGGCTTTGGGGAGTCAGGAGGCGAACATTGGAACCAGAGTAGGCCATTCAGCCCATCGAGCCTGCTCTGCTGTTAATATGATCATGGCTGATTGGAGACTTCAGTGCCATTTACACCCACTATCTCCCCACTGTTAACCAAAAATCCATCAATCTCTGCGTTAAACATTCTCAATGACCGAGCTTCCACTTATTTGCTGCTTGATTTGTTGAGTGACGTATTCTGGGTCATAGAATCATAGAAACCCTACAGTGCAGAAGGAGGCCATTCGGCCCATCGAGTCTGCACCGACCACAATCCCACCCAGGCCCTATCCCCAAAAGCTCATGTATTTACCCTGCTAATCCCCCTGACACTAAGGGGCAATTTAGCATGGCCAATCCACCTAACCCGCACATCTTTGGAGTACGGGAGGAAACCCACGCAGACACGGGGAGAATGTGCAAACTCTGCACAGACAGTCACCCAAGCCGGGAGTTGAACCCGGGTCCCTGGCGCTGTGAGGCAGCAGTGCCAACCACGGTGCCACCCTACTGCTGAGCCGGAACGGACAGCTGGGGCAGAGATGCGGGGGGGGAGATGAGGAGATGAGTGAGGAATCGGTTAATGGTGTCCGGTGCAGACAGGGTTACAGCTGACACGGCCTCCTGCCTGCACTCAGTCATGTTATGAAGCGGCTGTGCTCGAGTGGCACTCCTCTCCATTTTGCCAATCTCTAGCACGCAGCCACTTTGCCCCGGCCCTCAGGAGGGATCGCAGCTCTGAATGAAATGATTCGGAGACTCCCACACACTGGGTCTCACTGCACAGTCTCTTCCAGCTGCCCGCCACCGGGGCCTGTCAGGCTGCTGCCATTACAAGTACCGTGCAAGTTGCATTAACCCTTTCTGGCGCTGTGATGCCGGGCACCCTTGCAACACTGGCACAGTGGTTGGCACAGCTGCCTCACAGCGAGAGGGACTCAGGTTCGATTCCCGGCTTGGGTCACTGTCTGTGTGGAGTTTGCACATTCCGTGTCTGCGTGCGTTTCCTCCGGGTGAGGTCCGGCATCCCCGCAAGTGTCTTTTCACAAATACTCTTACATGGGGGTGTCACTGAGGGGGCCGTCACTTAACGCTCATCCCCAGTTGCCCTTAAACTGGACGGCACGGTGGCACAGTGGTTAGCACTGCTGCCTCACAGCGCCAGGGACCCGGGTTCAATTCCAGCCTTGGGTCACTGTCTGTGCGGAGTCTGCATGTTCTCCCCGTGTCTGCGTGGGTTTCCTCCGGGTGCTCCGGTTTCCTCCCACACTGCAAAGATGTGCAGGGTAGGTTGATTAGCCAGGCTAAATTGACCCTTAGTGTCAGGGAGATTAGCAGGGTAAATGAGGGTTACGGGAATAGGGTGGGATTGTGGTCAGTACAGACTCAATGGGCTGAATGGCCTCCTTCTGCACTGTTGAGATTCTATTGGCCTTAGTGAGACCCTAGCGAGTCTCCCTGACACTAAGACTCGCAAGGACCTTGCTTGGCAATTTCAGAGTGAACACGGACCAACCGACTCAGGAACAGCTTCTTCCCTGCTGCTGTCAGACTATTGAATGGACCTACCTTGCATTAAGTTGATCTTTCTCTGCACCCTATCTATGACTGTAACACTACATTCTGCACTCTCTCCTTTCCTTCTCTATGAACGGTATGCTTTGTCTTTACAGCGCAAGAAACAATACTTTCCACTGTATACTGATACATATGACAATAATAAATCAAATCAAAAGTGTCAGCCAGGCTGGGTGAGGATGGCAGATTTCCTTCCCTCAAGGGAATAAAGGGATTGCAACAATCGATGATACGTTTGCAGTCACCAATACGGAGACCGGAATCACAGAGTTCCTACAGTGCAGAAGGTCGTCACGTATTTACCCTGCTAGTCCCCCTGACACTAAGGGGCAACTTAGCATGGCCAATCCACTTAACCTACACATCATACAATCCTCACAGTGCAGAATGAGGCCATTCGGCCCATCGAGTCTGCAACAACAATCCCACCCAGGCCCTATCCTCGCATATTTACCCCACTAATCCCTCTAACCCTCTGCATCCTGGGACACTAAGGGGCAATTTAACATGGCCAATCCAACCTGCACATCTTTGGAGTGTGGGAGGAAACCGGAGCACCCGGAGGAAACCCACGCAGACACGGGGAGAATGTGCAGACTCCACACAGACAGTGACCCGAGGCCGGTAATTAAACCCAGGTCCCTTGAGCTGAGAGGCAGCAGCGCTAACCACTGTGCCACCGAGCTGCCCTAATCTTTGGACTAACTTTATAATTCCAGGTTTCATTCATTGAAGTGAAGTTGCACTGGCTGTGGTGGTGGGGTTTGAACCCCTGTCCCCAGAGCCTGGGCCCCTCTTGGTCAGTCGGTGGTATAGTGTGTGTGCGCATACAGGAGTGACCACTGAGGGTTTGAACTTGCTGCGTTGGGGTTGGCTGCCCCCTGCAGGCAGACTCTCACCGGTGTAGGCGTAGATCCTGTAGTTTGTCTCCACGATGATGTATCCCTGACGGTGTACATCCACCGAGCTGCCCGTCACTCCCGAGGCCAGGTTAATGGCCAGCCGTGTCGGATAGAACCTCCGCGACTTACGCTGTGGACAGAGAGAGAGAGAGGCAGAGAAGAGAGTGCCACACAGTCTCAAGCATGTTGGTGTCACCGTGTCTTGCCAAGTTCAACTGACAACAACATCATTACATATATATATAGGGCAGCACTGCTACCTCACAGCGCCAGGGACCCGGGTTCGATTCCGGCCTTAGGTGACTGTCTGTGTGGAGTTTGTATGTTTATAGAATCCCCACAGTGGAGAAGGAGGCCACTCGGCCCATCGAGCTTGCACTGACGACAGTCCCACCCAGGCCCTATCCCCATAACCCCAGATATTTGCCCTGCTAAATCCCCTGACACGGAGGGGAACAGTGGTCAGCACTGCTGCCTCATAGCGCCAGGGATCTGGGTTCAATTCCTGGCTTGTCTCATTGTCTGTGTGAAGTCTGCACATTCTCCCCGTGTCTGCGTGGGTTTCCTCCGAGTGCTCCGGTTTCCTCCCACAGTCCAAAGATGTGCGGGTTAGGTGCATTGGCCATGATAAATTGCCCCTTAGTGCCAGGGGGATTAGCTAGGGTAAATACATGGGGTTATGGGGATTGGGCCTGGGTGGGATTGTGGTCAGTGCAGACTCGATGGGCCGAATGGCCTCCTTCTGCATTGAAGGGATTCCATGACACTGAGGGACAATTTAGCCACCTAACCTGCACACCTTTCAGACTGTGGGAGGAAACCGGAGGAAACCCACGCAGACGCCGGGAGAACACGCACACAGACTGTCACCCAAGGCCGGAACGGAAGCCGGGTCCCTGGAGCGGAGAGGCAGCGGTGCGAACCACTGTGCCACGTTCTCCCCGTGTCTGCGGGGGTTTCCTCCGGGTTCCTCCCACATTCAAAGGTGTGCAGATTGGCCGGGCTACATTGCTCCTTAGTGTTCAGAGATGTGTAGGTTAAGGATAATGTCCTTCTCCCGCACTGTAGGGATTCTGTGATTTAACATCATGTAATGTCTCAAGGCACTCCACTGGAGGATTATAAAACCAACTTTGGTAAAGGTTTGGAACTCTCTTCCATAAACGGTAAGGCCAGTTGATAATTTTAAATCTGAGATAGATAAGTGTTTATTAAGTAAAGGTCTTAAGGAATATGGGCCTAGGGCAGGTATATGGGGTTAGACCACATGTCAGCCATGATCCCACTGAATGACGGAATAGGCTCGAGGGGCTGAATGGCCTTCTCTTGTTCCTATGTTCCCAGGTCTGACACTGAGCAACACAAGGAGATACTGAGGGTCAAATGTCCATTTGAGGGCGGCACGGTAGCACAGTGGTTAGCACTGCTGCTTCACAGCTCCAAGGACCTGGGTTCGATTCCCGGCTTGGGTCACTGTCTGTGTGGAGTTTGCACATTCTTCCTGTGTCTGCGTGGGTTTCCTCCGGGTGCTCCGGTTTCCTCCCACACTCCAAAGATGTGCGGGTTAGGTTAATTGGCCATTCTAAATTGCCCCTTAATGTCCTGAGATGCGTAGGTTAGAGGGATTAACGGGTAAATATGTAGGGATATGGGGATAGGGTCTGGGTGGGATCGTGGTCGGTGCAGACTCGATGGGCCGAATGGCCTCTTTCTGTGCTGTAGGGTTTCTATGATTTCTAAATGACCCCAAAAGCTGAGTTGGAGAGGGGAGGTTTAAGGAGGGTCTTGAGGGAGGAAATCGAGGCAGAGGAAGGATGTTCCAGAGTTCGCGACCCAGGCAACTGAAAGCATGGCAGCCAGTGGTGGAGGACAGAATGAGCGGAACGCCGGCATCTCAGAGGGTTGGAGGAGATGACAGAGGTGGGGAGCGGGGCAAGGCCATGGAGGGATTTGAAAACACGGATGAGAATTTTAAAATCAGGTCATTGCTTGACCAGTGAAGGTCGCTGGCACGTCACACCTCCAGAGCCCAGTTATCCTTACCTTTCTCTGGAAGACGAGTCCGAATTCCCTCAGGTGCTGCAGGAACGTCAACAGGGAGTCATTCATGCCTTCCACAGAGTAATCCTGCAGGGGGAGCCAGAAGGCAGGGATGATGAGAAGGCACGGGAACCACAGTCTGAGGTACTCAGTCTCCAGCGAATGGGGGAAGGGGGAATTACAGGATCGGACAGCCGTACTGGAGCAAGCTCCTTAACAACACAAAAACGTCAGGAATTTTTCAACTTGCTTAAAGACGGACATTTTAACGAGAAGATGTCAGCTGGGAAGGCTGGGCGTTGGCTCCGTATGTGTTTGGAGGAGTCTGCAAGGAGAGGCAGCCCACACTGGGTATTCACTGGGCCGCACAGCGGGTAGCACTGCTGCCTCACAGCAAGAAGTTTAACAACACCAGGTTAAAGTCCAACAGGTTTATTTGGTAGCAAAAGCCACACAAGTTTTCGAGGCTCTAAGCCCCTTCTAGGCTACCAAATAAACCTGTTGGACTTTAACCTGGTGTTGTTAAACTTCTTACTGTGTTTACCCCAGTCCAACGCCGGCATCTCCACATCATGCCTCACAGCGCCAGGGAACCGGGTTCGATTCCGGCCTCGGGTCACTGTGTAGAGTTTGCACGTTCTCCCCGTGTCTGCGTGGGTTTCCTCCCACAGCCCAAAGGTTAGGTGGATTGACCATGTTAAATCTCTCCGTGTCAGGGGGATTAGCGGGGTAAATATGTGGGGTTACGGCGATAGGGCCTGGGTGGGATTGTGGTCGGTGCAGACTCGATGGGCCGAATGGCCTCCTTTTGCACTGTAGGGATTCTATGATTCACTGGACTAATGCCCGGAGTACTGAGGAGTGCATTACGGGAACAGATTACAGGAACCAGAATTGTAATTCCCCTGGGTTTGGGATTGGGAGAACCCTGTCAATTGACCAATTTGTTTCCCATCAGGCCGTGCAGCGAGTCTTAACACCCCCCGCCCCCTCTCCTGCTGGCATAGACGCGGACTACACAGACCAGCTGAGCCTGAACCACTTGGGAAACAGACTGATCTTATTTGCTGGGAGGACCAGATGCTAACAGAGAACAGATGGGTAACCAGGGGAGATCTATCTGTTCAGGGAGCAGGCCAGTCTGTACATCATTAGACCCTGGCTTATTGGCTGTAATTACAGGGCTGCTGGACAGGGGCTGTTCAGCATTCTCGGGACAGTAGGAAGTGCACAGATGAGTCATGCCCAAGCCCAGCGTCCGGCTGTATTAAATGTCTCCAATTTAATGCAATCTAACGCTGCCCTTGTTATAAAACACTGCAGTGAGTCAATGGACACCAAACCACAAAGCTGTGAAACAACAAGGGTTTGAATCATATTATCACTGAAGGACTAACAATCCCCTGTGACAGGAACCATGGAAACAAATCCACCAACACAGGCCACATGGCCCATTCTGCCTGTGCTGGACCTTTAGCCCCACAAACACCCCCTGCTCCTTCCCCGCCTCCCAGCTCTGCCCTGCGGTTTGACCCCTAGTCAGAACAGTTAGGTGAAACTACCAGGGCTGAATTCACCTACTACGGCATGGTGGCACAGTGGTTAGCACTGCTGCCTCGCAACGCCAGGGTCCCGGGTTCGATTCCGGCCTGGAGTCACTGTCGGTGTGGAGTTTGCACATTAAAGTAAAAGTAAAGCTTATTCATTAGTGTCACAAGGCTTCAATCAGCACTGCAGTGAAGTCACTGTGAAATTCCCCTAGTCGCCACACTCCGGCGCCTGTTCGGGTAAATGCTCCTAACCAGCGCGTCTTTCAGACTGTGGGAGGAAACCCACGCAGACACGGGGAGAACGTGCAGACTCCGCACAGTGACCCAAGCTGGGAATCGAACACGGGTCCCTGGCACTGTGAGGCAGCAGTGCTAACCACTGTGCCGCCCACATTCTCCCCCTGTTTGCGTGGGTTTCCCCCAAGTGCTCCGGTTTCCTCCGACACTCCAAAGATGTGCAGGTTAGGTGGATTGGCCATGCCAAATGCGCGTGGTTATGGGGATACAGGGAGGGTGCCATTGGGAGAGTCTGTGCAGACCCGATGGGCCGAATAGCCTCTTCCTACACTATTACTAGTTCAGTGACTGTGCCACTAGGGCCGCCATCTCCTCTCATTTATACACTGCCTTTCAAGATGGCCAGTTGAACTCCTAACATGGTTGGGTTGTGCTTGCAACACACACTCATTGCAGGGTCTCCTTCTCTGCAGACAAGCAAAGAAATGCCTCATGCATTTTGTGAATTACTTGGGAGTTTAGGAAGCCTATAGTTCCCTATTGCTTTCCCCATGGCAACGTCCCGGCCAATCAGAGTCGACTTGCCAACCAATCAGCACCCTTTTCTCCCGCAGTATAAATTGTGACCATTTGAAACTTGGCATTCTTGCATTTGTCCTGCTGAGTGCAAGACAAAAAGCTTCAACAAACGCGTCTCTGGATGCCAATCAAAGAGAGCTGCTTCGTCCTGGATGGTGTCGAGCTTCTTGAGTGTTGTTGGAGCTGTGCCCATCCAGGCAAGTGGGGAATATTCGATGGGGGGTGGGGGGCTGGAGTCACATACAGGCTGCAGTGGATATAGACAGGGTGGGTTTCCTTCTCGGACAGGGTGTCAATGAACCAGCTGAGAGGTTTCAATGGGACCCGCAATGGCTCGAGTTCACATAACGCGATTCGGGACAGTTTTCCAGAATACCTCAAGTAACTAACTGGGAACGGGCCATTTTAGATTGATGCCTGGATTTTCCAGCCATTCCCGCCAGTGGGATCTTCCAGCTGAAGGTGAGAAGCCCAGTGGCGTGTTTTCCCACGGCAGAAAAGACGGCTGGCCACTGACCACGGCGGGATCTTACAGTCCCACCAAAGTCTTCCGTGGCTTGCTCCTCTCCCCTGCTGCAAGGGAGAGGTGGGGGTAGGGTCATGATGTGGAGATGCCAGCGTTAGACTGGGGTAAACACAGTAAGAAGTCTCGCAACACCAGGTTAAAGTCCAACAGGTTTATTTGGAATCACAAGCTTTCGGAGCGCTGCTCACCTGAGGAAGGGGCAACACTCCAAAAGCTTGTGATTCCAAATAAACCTGTTGGTCTTTAACCTGGTGTTGTGAGACTTCTTACTAGGGCTGGAAGATTCTGCCCCCCGTACTGCCAATCAGAACAGAGGAACTGGGAGGCAGACTCGGTCAGGGATTGGACTGGGTTCATTTGTAATCTTACAGTAAAGGACTGATCAAGTTTCACTGCAAGCTTGAGAGTGGTGTGTCTGAACCCAGGGCCTTATTTAAACAGGGCCTTTTTTTAAACAAAGCCAAGCAGCCAGCTGTGAAGGGCAAATTTGCTCAGGTAGATTGAGAAATGAGATTAGGCGGTGTGAGGGTAGATGAGTGGTGGTGAAATTTTTTAAGGACATAATTCAGAGTTCTCAACAAACATATACTCGCTTGATGAGCAAAAACGACACGGGAAAAGTAAGGTAAATAAGTCGCCATAGTTCCAGATGACCATAGGCTGCTCTGCACTTTGAGGGGGAGAGCTGACTGGTGGTGATTTAACCCGGGGATCACCACACCTCAGGCAACGGGCAAGGTCGAGAAGGCCTTCATGAATGACCTTAGCTGGTACGGGAATTGAAGCCACGCGATTAGCGTCGCTTTGCATCACGAACGAGCCGTCCAGCCAACTGAGCTAAACCGACTGGAAAAGTAACATAGCAATGGCGCTCTGGAAAATCATAAAATCCCTACAGTGCAGAAGGAGGCCATTCAGCCCATCGAGTCTGCACCGACCACAATCCCTCCCAGGCCCTATTCCCACAACTTCACATATTTACCCTGGCTAGTCCCCCTGAAACTAAGGGGCAATTTAGCATGGCCAATCCACCTAACCCGCACATCTTTGGATTGTGGGAGGAAACCCACGCAGACACGGGGAGAACGTGCAAACTCCACACAGACAGTGACCCGAGGCCGGAATTGAACCCGGGTCCCTGGCGCTGTGAGGCAGCATAGAGTCATAGAGGTTTACAGCTTGGAAACAGGCCCTTCAGCCCAACTTGTCCATGCCGCCCTTTTTTTTTAAAAACCCCTAAACTAATCCCAATTGCCCGCATTTGGCCCATATCCCTCTATACCCATCGTACCCATGTAACTATCTAAATGCTTTTTAAAAGATGAAATTGTACCCACCTCTACTACTACCTCTGACAGCTTGTTCCAGACACTCACCACCCTCTGTGTGAAACAATTGCCCCTCTGGACACTTTTGTATCTCTCCCCTCTCACCTTAAACCTATGCCCTCTAGTTTTAGACTCCCCGACCTTTAGGAAAAGATATTGACTATCTACCTTATCTATGCCCCTCATTATTTTATAGACCTCTATAAGGTCACCCCTCAGCCTCCTACGCTCCAGAGAAAAAAGTCCCAGTCTATTCAGCCCCTCCTTATAACTCAATCCATCAAGTGCCGGTAGCATCCTAGTAAATCTTTTCTGCACTCTTTCAAGTTTAATAATATCCTTTCTATAATAGGGTGACCAGAATTGCACACAGTATTCCAAGTGTGGCCTTACCAATGTCTTGTACAACTTCATCAAGACGTCCCAACTCCTGTATTCAATGTTCTGACCGATGAAACCAAGCATGCCGAATGCCTTCTTCACCACTCTGTCCACCTGTGACTCCACTTTCAAGGAGCTATGAACATGTACCCCAAGATCTCTTTGTTCTGTAACTCTCCCCAACGCCCTACCATTAACTGAGTAAGTCCTGCGTGATTCAATCTACCAAAATGCATCACCTCGCATTTGTCTAAATTAAACTCCATCTGCCATTCGTCAACCCACTGGCCCAATTGATCAAGATCCCGTTGCAATTGGAGATAACCTTCTTCACTGTCCACCATGCCACCAATCTTGGTGTCATCTGCAAACTTACTAACCAGCAGTGCTAACCACTGTGTCACTGTTGTATTTCAGTTCAATAGTAATAAGATAGCGGGAGAAGAAAAGCGGGTAGAAGATGGGAGGCCAGCTAGGGGTGCATTTGAAGAGTTGGGTATAGTTATTTATTCCTTCAGGTGGGCTTCGCTGGCTGGACCGGCACTTGTTGCCCATCCCTAATTGCCCTTGAACCGAGTGTCTCAGAGGGGGCAGTTAAGAGTCAACCATGTTGCTGAGTGTCTGGAGTCACACGTAGGCCAGACCGGGTAAGGATGGCAGATTTCCTTCCCTACAGGGACATTCGTGAACCAGATGGGTTTCTACAACGATCGATGATAGTTCCAGGGTCATCGTTACTGAGACCAGATTTTTAATTCCCAATTTCATTCACTGAATTCAAATTCCACCAGCTGCCGTGGAGGGATTCGAACCAGGGTCTCCCAAAGCATTGGAGGAGGGGGGAAGGGGGGGGCGGTCGGTTGTTGGTGGTCGGGGACTAGGGGTGGACTGAACTTGAGGCAGGGACCGAAGGCAACGGTTTCACGGTCTTCACAGCTGGAGAAGAAGGTCGCTCATCTAGTCCTGGGGATCAATAAGCAGCGTGACAATGTAGAGACTGAGAGTCTCTCAAACATCTGGAGGCGTGCAGTGTACAGACGACAGTTCCCCGTCGCCGCCCCCCTCACCCCCCCCCGCTCCCCTCACCCCCCCGCTCCCCGTGGACCTCCCACTGCCCCTACCCCACCCTCCCTGCCCACTCCCCCGGCTCATCCTCAGCACACCTCCAGGCTCCAGTCAGCAATGTAATAGTAATCAAAACAGCAGCAGCAGCATTGCAACACCAGCACCCAGCACATTGAGCACTAACCCTCTTGGAAACAAAGGGGATTAAGCTGCTCTCCCCCCTCCCCCACCATCCACAGTCAGACACTGGGCAGCCTGTTCCCAATCGGAGGGGGATTAACCCTCTCACCCACAGACCAAAACAAACTGAGGTCCGAGAAGGTGGTTCACCTTCTCGAGGGGGGAATTAGGGAGGGTCAATAAATGCTGGTCTCACTGCGACGCCCACATCGCGTGAATGGTCAGATAAATGAATAAAGGCAGACAGATCCTGCTCTCACTGACGGACAGGCGATAGGTTTGGTCAGTGCTGACTTGCTGCATTCCCCCCCCCTCTCCTTGCCGAGCCTGCCGTTCCCCCAAGGCAATCTGCACAGGAGGTCTCGCCTTTGCCTGTGTCCTTGTATGTTTGCTTGACTTGGCCAGTAGCCATGCCTGTACAGAAACTCAATCGCTGAAACAAGGCCAGCGCTTCTCACTGAAGGGGAAAGATACACAACCTTTCCATGAAGGACTTGCGACCTCGGGATGTCCGTGAACACCACACAGCCAATAAATCATTTCTGAAGGGTAGCCGCTACGGTGACGCAAGGAAGGACAATAGCCAACTGGTGCACAGCAAGATCCCACAAATGGCCACCCTCAGCAGATCATCCTTATTTTGACCTCTCGGTTGAGGGATATGAATATTAACTCGGAGGAGGTGGTGAGTCGCACTCCTCCTCTTCAAAATAGCGGGCACGGGATCATTCGTCTCAGTCAGAGAGGGGCCACAATGGGGGCTTCAGTTTAACGCACACCAGAGAGAGAGAGCGCCTCCAGACAGTGCAGCAACCCCTCGGCGCTGCACTGGGAACCTCCGCCGGGGTTCCGCACTCAAGTCTCCAGGGCTACAACCCATGGCCTTCTGACCCAGGAGGTGGGATGGCCAATGCTTGGCTTCCGCCACCCCCTCCTCCACCCCCCCCGCCCACCCCTGCACACACACACACACACCCCATCCAAATACACCCAGGGTGCTGTCCAGGAGGGAGTCCAAGGATTTTGACCCATGAAGAATTGGTCGATATTTTTCTAAGTCAGGATGGTGAGTGACTTGGAGGGGAACCTCCAGGTGGTGGAGTACCCAGGTATCTGCTGCCCCCATCCTTCTAGGTGATAGTGGCCGTGGATTTGGAAGGTGCTGCCTAAGGAACCTCGGTAAGTTGCTGCGTCTTGTAGATGGTGCAGACGGCTGCTACTGAGCGTCAGTGGTGGAGGGAGTGAGTGTTTGAGGAAGGGTTCGCAATCAAGAGGGGCTGCTTTGTCCTGGATGGTGTCGAGTGTTGTTGGAGCTGCAGCGGTCCAGGCAAGTGGAGACTATTCCATCACACTCCTGACTTGTGCCTTGTAGATGGGGGACAGGGTTTGGGGAGTCAGGGGGTGAGTTACTCGCCTCTCCCAGCCTCTGCCCTGGTAGCCACTGTGTTAACACTGACTCTCAGCTTGGGGCAGGGTTCACCACCCTCCCCTGTTCAAGGTGAGATCCCTGATCAGCAGTGAGGATAAAGAGGAGGCACCACAGAGACACATCTAACCCTTCCCACAGCGACAGAGTCTGGGTGGGACGCCCATCTTATACCTCACCACGACTTACATCCCCTAAAATTAGAGAAAAGTACAGCAGAGGAGGAGGCCATTCAGCCATCGGGCTTGTAGAAGCCATAAAGCCATAGAAACCCTACAGTGCAGAAGGTGGACACTTGGCCCATCGAGTCTGTACCGACCACAATCCCACCCAGGCCCTATCCGTGTCACCTCACACATTTACGCCACTAATCCCCCTAACCTACATATCCCAGGACAATAAGGGGCAATTTAGCACGGCCAATCCACCTAACCTGCACATCTTTGGACTGTGGGAGGAAACCGGGGCACCCGGAGGAAGCCCACGCAGACACGGGGAGAACGTGCAGACTCTGCACAGACAGTGACCCAGGCCGGGAATCGAACCCGGGTCCCTGGCGCTGTGAGACAGCAGCGCTAACCACTGTGCCGCCCTTCAGCCATCGGGCTTGTCTGCTCTTACGAGGAATTATCCAGCTCTGAAGTGTGGAGGTAAAATAGGCAGGTGTTTGGCCAAGCAGGTGGGGTGAAAATCACCCCCTTCCCCGTCCATGGAAACACAACCTGCCAAGCGGGGACGGGTTGTTAATCTGAGCCGGTGAGTGAAATGGATATAAATGCACTGAATGGAGACATTGAGCAAGCGATTGTTGGCAGTCTCAGTCAGTGGTTTACAGATCTATCAGCAGCTTGTAGGGAAATTTACTTCCAGTGATCAGATTAGCAGCACTCCAGGTTCCAGCAGAACAAGGACCCTGACAGCTCGATCCCTTCCAAAGGGCACTTCAATGTAACACTGCTCTAATTAATGCTCTCATATCAATGTTAATCAGCCTCAGTTACTGAGGAATTACAGCCAGGGTTAGTGCCAACTGATGTTAATGTAAATCAACCCGAGTCACACAGAGCTCAGTCTCCCCTGCAGATCACTGTCTGTCTCAATCCCCATCCCCATCTCCCCCACCCTCCCCCGGTCTCACTGTCTTCCCAATCCACCCCCCCCTCCGGATCATTGTCAGCTCACAATCCCGATCTATCCACACCTCCCCCGCACCCCCCATCACTGTCTGTTCCCAATCTACCCCCCTACCACCCAACCCCCCCACCCCCTCCCCCGTATCACTGTCTGTTCCCAATCTCTATCTCCCCCCCCCCTCCCCCGTATCACTGTTGTTCTCCGTTTCTCGGTCCAACAACCCCCGCTCCGCCCTCACATCTCGGATCACAGTCTGCTCGACCTTTCCAACCCCATTCCCTCCTTGACTCTAACCCCCCCCACCTCCCACAAATTGGAATCCAAACCCACCCCATCCCCGCACCCTCATCCCCCCCCGACTCTACCCTCTCTCTCCGACCCCACCTCCTCTCTCCCACTCTCCGACCCCACCCTCTCTCACCCCCCCTCCGACCGCACCCTCCCTGCCCCCTCCGACCCCACCCTCTTTCTCCCGCTCTCCGACCCCACCCTCTCTCCCACTCTCCGACCCCACCGTCTCTCTCCTGCCCTGACCCCACCCTCTCTCCCACCCCACCCTCTCTCCCGCTCTCCGACCCCACCCCCTCTCTCCCGCTCTCCGACCCTACCCTCTCTCTCCCGCTCTCCGACCCCACCCTCTCTCTCCCGCCCTCTGACCCCACCCCCTCTCTCCCGCTCTCCGACCCTACCCTCTCTCTCCCGCCCTCTGACCCCACCCTCTCTCTCCCGCCCTCTGACCCCACCCTGTCTCTCCCGCCCTCTGACCCCACCCCCTCTCTCCCGCTCTCCGACCCTACCCTCTCTCTCCCGCCCTCTGACCCCACCCCCTCTCTCCCGCTCTCCGACCCCACCCCCTCTCTCCCGCCCTCTGACCCCACCCTCTCTCTCTTCCGCCCTCTGACCCCACCCCCTCTCTCCCGCTCTCCGACCCCACCCTCTCTCTCCCGCCCTGACCCCACCCTCTCTCTCCCGCCCTCTGACCCCACCCCCTCTCTCCCACTCTCCGACCCCACCCTCTCTCTCCCGCCCTCCGACCCCACCCTCTCTCTCCCGCCCTCTGACCCCACCCCCTCTCTCCCGCTCTCCGACCCCACCCTCTCTCTACCGCCCTCTAACCCCACTCTCTCTTCCCCCCCCCCCGACCCCACCCTCTCTCGCTCTCTTCCCCACTCGGACCCCACTCTCTCCCCCCACCCCCCCGACCCCACTCTCTCTCCCCCCCCCGACCCCACTCTCTCTCTCCCCCCCCTCCGACCCCACTCTCTCTCCCCCCCCGACCCCACTCTCTCTCCCCCTCCTCCGACCCCACTCTCTCTCCCCCCCTCCGACCCCACTCTCTCTCCCCCCCGACCCCACTCTCTCTCTCCCCCCCCCTCCGACCCCACTCTCTCTCCCCCCCCCGACCCCACTCTCTCTCCCCCCCTCCGACCCCACTCTCTCTCCCCCCTCGACCCCACTCTCTCCCCCCCCCTCCGACCCCACTCTCTCTCCCCCCCCTCCGACCCCACTCTCTCTCCCCCCCTCCGACCCCACTCTCTCCCCCCTCCGACCCCACTCTCTCTCCCCCCCCCGACCCCACTCTCTCTCCCCCCCCCTCCGACCCCACTCTCTCTCCCCCCCCCTCCGACCCCACTCTCTCTCTCCCCCCCTCCGACCCCACTCTCTCTCTCCCCCCTCCGACCCCACTCTCTCTCTCCCCCCCCTCCGACCCCACTCTCTCTCCCCCCCCTCCGACCCCACTCTCTCTCCCCCCCCTCCGACCCCACTCTCTCTCCCCCCCTCCGACCCCACTCTCTCTCCCCCCCCCTCCGACCCCACTCTCTCTCCCCCCCCTCCGACCCCACTCTCTCTTTCCCCCCCCCGACCCCACTCTCTCTCCCCCCCCTCCGACCCCACTCTCTCTCCCCCCCCTCCGACCCCACTCTCTCTTTCCCCCCCCGACCCCACTCTCTCTCCCCCCCCCTCCGACCCCACTCTCTCTCCCCCCCCTCCGACCCCACTCTCTCTTTCCCCCCCCCGACCCCACTCTCTCTCTCCACCCCCTCCGACCCCACTCTCTCTCCCCCCTCCGACCCCACTCTCTCTCCCCCCCCGACCCCACTCTCTCCCCCCCCTCCGACCCCACTCTCTCTCCCCCCCTCCGACCCCACTCTCTCTCCCCCCCCTCCGACCCCACTCTCTCTCTTCCAGTCTCCGACCCCACCTTCTCTCCCCTCCTCCAACCCCACACTCTCTCACTCTCTCCCCCACTCGGACCCCATCCTCTCTCTCTCCCCCCCTCCAACCCCACTCCTCTCCCCCCCCCCCCCGACCCCACTCTCTCTCCCCCCCCCGACCCCACTCTCTCTCCCCCCCCTCCGACCCCACTCTCTCTCCCCCCCCTCCGACCCCACTCTCTCTCCCCCCCCGACCCCACTCTCTCTCTCCCCCCCTCCCGACCCCACTCTCTCTCCCCCCCCTCCGACCCCACTCTCTCTCCCCCCCCTCCGACCCCACTCTCTCTCCCCCCCCTCCGACCCCACTCTCTCTCCCCCCCCGACCCCACTCTCTCTCTCCCCCCCCTCCGACCCCACTCTCTCTCTCCCCCCCTCCGACCCCACCCTCTCTCCCCCCCCCTCCGACCCCACTCTCTCCCCCCCGACCCCACTCTCTCTCCCCCCCTCCGACCCCACTCTCTCTCCCCCCTCCGACCCCACTCTCTCTCCCCCCCCGACCCCACTCTCTCCCCCCCCTCCGACCCCACTCTCTCTCCCCCCCTCCGACCCCACTCTCTCTCCCCCCCCTCCGACCCCACTCTCTCTCTTCCAGTCTCCGACCCCACCTTCTCTCCCCCTCCTCCAACCCCACACTCTCTCACTCTCTCCCCCACTCGGACCCCATCCTCTCTCTCTCCCCCCCTCCAACCCCACTCTCTCTCCCCCCCCCCCGACCCCACTCTCTCTCCCCCCCCGACCCCACTCTCTCCCCCCCCCTCCGACCCCACTCTCTCTCCCCCCCCTCCGACCCCACTCTCTCTCCCCCCCCGACCCCACTCTCTCTCTCCCCCCCTCCGACCCCACTCTCTCTCCCCCCCCCCTCCGACCCCACTCTCTCTCCCCCCCCTCCGACCCCACTCTCTCTCCCCCCCCTCCGACCCCACTCTCTCTCCCCCCCCGACCCCACTCTCTCTCTCCCCCCCCTCCGACCCCACTCTCTCTCTCCCCCCCCTCCGACCCCACTCTCTCTCTCCCCCCCTCCGACCCCACCCTCTCTCCCCCCCTCCGACCCCACTCACTCCCCCCCCGACCCCACTCTCTCTCCCCCCCCTCCGACCCCACTCTCTCTCCCCCCCCCTCCGACCCCACTCTCTCCTCCCCCCCCCCGACCCCACTCTCTCTCTCCCCCCCCCTCCGACCCCACTCTCTCTCCCCCCCTCCGACCCCACTCTCTCCCCCCCTCCGACCCCACTCTCTCTCCCCCCCTCCGACCCCACTCTCTCTCCCTCCCTCCGACCCCACTCTCTCTCCCCCCCCCCTCCGACCCCACTCTCTCTCCCCCCCTCCGACCCCACTCTCTCTCCCCCCCTCCGACCCCACTCTCTCTCCCCCCTCCGACCCCACTCTCTCTTTCCCCCCCCCCGACCCCACTCTCTCTCTCCCCCCCTCCGACCCCACCCTCTCTCTTCCAGTCTCCGACCTCACCTTCTCTCCCCCTCCTCCAACCCCACACTCTCTCACTCTTCCCCCACTCGGACCCCATCCTCTCTCTCTCCCCCCTCCAGCCCCACCCTCTCTCCCCTCCTCCAACCCCACACTCTCTCACTCTCTCCCCCACTCGGACCCCACTCTGTCTCTCCCCCCGTCCGACCCCACTCTCTCTCCCCCCCCCCCGACCCCACTCTCTCTCTCCCCCCCCCGACCCCACTCTCTCTCTCCCCCTCCCCGACCCCACTCTCTCTCTCCCCCCCCACCGACCCCACTCTCTCTCTCCCCCCCCTCCGACCCCACTCTCTCTCCCCCCCTCCGACCCCACCCTCTGTCCCACCCTTCGACCCCACCCTCTCCCTCCCACTCTCCGACCCCACCCTCTCACCCCCCTCCGACCCCACCCCCCTCTCTCCCCTCCAACCCCACCCACCCTCTCCCTCCCACTCTCCGACCCCACCCTCTCTCTCCCGCTGTCCGACCCCACCCTCTCTCTCTCCAGCCCTCTGACCCCACCCTCTCTCTCTCCAGCCCTCTGACCCCACCTCTCTCTCCCGCTCTCCGACCCCACCCTCTCTCTCCCGCCCTCTGACCCCACCCTCTCTCCCGCTCTCCGACCCCACCCTCTCTCTCTCCCGCCCTCCGACCCCACCCTCTCTCTCCCGCTCTCCGACCCCACCCTCTCTCTCCCGCCCTCCGACCCCACCCTCTCTCCCGCTCTGCGACCCCATCCTCTCTCTCCCGCCCTCTGACCCCACCCTCTCTCTCCCGCCCTCTGACCCCACCCTCTCTCCCGCTCTCCGACCCCACCCTTTCCCCTGGACTATCAGCCTCGATTTTGTCTCAGCTCCCAATGTGGTGACTGAGGCACGGCTGAGTCTCACAAGCTCTGATCTCCGCGATATCTCAGTGCTCCTCCAAGGAGACAGCTCTCTTACCTTGCCCAGTGTGGAGAAGCTCAGCTGGAACACAAAGGAGAGAATCTCAACCAGGACCATACTGCGGGACTGCAGGGGGAAAGAGTGAGAGAGAAACAGCGGGGTTAAATGGCGAGAATGTAATCAGCTGGCACTCCCCGACTCCCTCGCGCGCTGGACACCCGACTCCCCCCACAGTTGCTGATCTTCACAGCTGCTTACAGACACATCGAGGCCCCCCAGGAAGTTGAGGGTAAAGGGGGGGGGGGGTGCCCCCTGTGCATTGTTAGCGTGGCAGTGCCAGCCTGGCCCCTGGCACTGCCCAAGGGGCAAAGTGGCAATGCTTCGGGGGTCTTGGGCAGTGCCAAGGGCGTGGGGCGTCCCGCTGCCATTCTGCAGAGGGATTGCAAGCAGAGGGAGGGAGGCCAGTGATTGGGGCTGGGCACCGGGGCTGTGCGGCCAGCGATCAGGCCGTGGGTGCCACAGTGCGGGGATCCTGCGCGTGTGCCGATCTCGGCACTGACAGATCGGTACATGCCCATTGGCTCGCTCAGTGCTATACCGCTGGCCCCTCCAGTGGGAATAGGCCCCCCCACAACACTGATTTTCAGCACGATTCACGCTGAGACACTCTGCAGCGTAGAGTTTGGGAGCTTCATTTTGAAACTGGTGTCCTTATGAACCAGTGCGGTTTACTCCAATTTTATGCAAATTCAAAACTTTGGGTGAATCGCCCCCTTGGAGTCACATGTAGGCTAGACCAGGTAAGGACAGTAGATTTCCTTCCACAAAAGTGAGCCGGATGGGTTTTTCCAGCAATCAACAACGGATTCAGGGGTCATCAGTAGATTCTTAATTTCAGATTTTTATTGAATTGAAATTTCAACATCTTCCGTTGGTGGTATTCGAAGCATGAGCCTGGGTCTCTGGATTCCTCGTCCAGCAACAATACCACAACACCACTGCCTCTGACTGTGGGAGGAAACTGGAGCACCCGGAGGAGACCCACGCAGACACGGGGAGAACGTGCAGACTCCGCACAGACAGTCACCGGCTGGAATCGAACCCGGGTCCCTGGCGCTGTGAGGCAGCAATGCGAACTATCGTGCCACCCGATATAAGAGATGCTACCCCCGAGAGTGTATCACCCACCACCCCCCACACCGCCGCCCTGGATCGTCAGCCTGGATATTTCTGGAGCGGGATTTGAACCCAGAACCTGGGTGATTGAGAGGGCTCCAGGTGAGCTGCGGCTGGCGCACTAACACTGATGAAGGGCCCCGTTCCCGCTATCAGCCTCACCTCGGCGGTGTGCAGGTACTGCAGCATGAAGTACCACAGCTGGGAGGCAGTGTCCAGGAGCAGAAACTGAAATCCGGCCGATGTGATGCACGGAGCCTCCGATCCTTCACTGAGACAGAGAGAGAGGCAGAGAGAGAGGCCAGGAGGCAGCAGCAGTCAGACTGATAACTCCATACAGAGTGACACAAATTCCATCCTTCCATTTCAAAATACAGTGTCAATAATTCCCCAAAGGGAATTCAGCAATGCAAATAACACACAGAAACGTGGGGTTTCAGCGCAAAACAACCTTCTGAGCTTCAATCAGTACCAAGCACCTCTGAAGTAAGAACTGGCTATAGAGGGAGCTTTACTCTGCATCTAACCCCATGCTGTACCTGTCCTGGGAGTGTTTGATGGGGGACAGTGTAGAGGGAGCTTTACTCTGTATCTAACCCCGTGCTGTACCTGTCCTGGGAGTGTTTGATGGGGACAGTGTAGAGGGAGCTTTACTCTGTATCTAACCCCGTGCTGTAGCTGTCCTGGGAGTGTTTGATGGGGGACAGTGGAGAGGGAGCTTTACACTGTATCTAACCCCGTGCTGTACCTGTCCTGGGAGTGTTCGATGGGGACAGTGCAGAGGGAGCTTTACTCTGTATCTAACCCCGTGCTGTACCTGTCCTGGGAGTGTTTGATGGGGGACAGTGTAGAGGAAGGTTTACTCTGTATCTAACCCCGTGCTGTACCTGTCCTGAGAGTGTTTGATGGGGACAGATTGTAAGAAAAGGGAGAACCAGCCGTGGATAACGAAGGAAATAAAGGAGAGTATTAAAATAAAAACAGCTGCGTACAGAGTGGCCAAAAATAGTGGAGAAACAAGTGATTGGGAAAAATTTAAGAAACAACAAAGAGAGACTAAGAAAGCGATAAAGAAAGGAAGGATAGACTATGAAGCTAGGCTAGCAATTAATATAAAAAATGATAGTAAAAGTTTTTATAAATATATAAAAAGGAATAGAGTGGCTAGAGTGAATGTTGGACCCTTGGAGGACGAGAGGGGGTGTTAATAGTGGGAAATGAGGATATGGCTGAGTCTTTAAATAAGTTTTTTGTGTCGGTCTTCACGGTGGAGGACACAAATAGTTTGCCAAATATTAACGATAGAGGGTTGGCAGCAGGAGAAATACTTAATACAATTAATGTAACCAGAGAGGCAGTGCTGGGTAGACTAATGGGACTGAAGGTGGACAAGTCCCCGGGTCCGGATGGAATGCATCCCAGGGTATTGAAAGAAATGTCAGAGGTAATAGTGGATGCGTTAGTGATTATTTATCAAAACTCGTTGCATTCTGGGGTAGTGCCGGTTGATTGGAAAACGGCTAATGTTACGCCGCTGTTTAAAAAAGGAAGGAGACAAAAGGCGGGTAACTATAGGCCGGTCAGCTTAACGTCTGTAGTAGGGAAAATGCTGGAATCCATTATTAAAGAGGAGATAGCAGGGCATCTGGATAGAAATGGTTCGATCAATCAGACGCAGCATGGATTCATGAGGGGAAAGTCGTGCTTGACGAACATGTTGGATTTTTATGAAGATGTGACTAGGGCGGTTGATGGAGGAGAACCGGTGGATGCGGTGTTTTTGGATTTCCAAAAGGCGTTTGATAAGGTGCCCCATAAAAGGCTACTGAAGAAGATTAGGGCACACGGAGTTGGGGGTAGTGTGTTAAAGTGGATTGGGGACTGGCTATCCGACAGGAAGCAAAGAGTCGGAATAAATGGGTGTTTTTCCGGTTGGAGGAAGGTAACTAGTGGCGTGCCGCAGGGATCGGTACTCGGGCCGCAACTATTTACCATTTATATAGATGATCTGGAGGAGGGGACGGAGTGTAGGGTAACGAAGTTTGCAGACGACACAAAGATAAGTGGAAAAGTGAATCGTGTGGAGGACGGAGAAGATCTGCAGAGAGATTTGGACAGGCTGAGTGAGTGGGCGAGGATATGGCAAATGGAGTATAACGTTGATAAATGCGAGGTTATACACTTTGGAGGAAATAATAACAAATGGGATTACTATCTCAATGGAAACAAATTAAAACATGCTACCGTGCAAAGGGACCTGGGGGTCCTTGTGCATGAGATGCAAAAGCCCAGTCTGCAGGTACAACAGGTGATCAAGAAGGCAAATGGGATGTTGGCCTATATTGCGAAGGGGATAGAATATAAAAGCAGGGATGTCTTGATGCACCTGTACAGGGCATTGGTGAGGCCGCAGCTGGAATACTGTGTGCAGTATTGGTCCCCTTATATGAGGAAGGATATATTGGCATTGGAGGGAGTGCAGAGAAGGTTCACCAGGTTGATACCGGAGATGAGGGGTTTGGATTATGAGGAGAGGCTGAGGAGATTGGGTTTGTACTCGTTGGAGTTTAGAAGGATGAGGGGGGATCTTATGGAGACTTATAAGATAATGCGGGGGCTGGATAGGGTGGAGGCGGAGAGATTCTTTCCACTTAGTAAGGAAGTTAAAACTAGAGGACACAGCCTCAAAATAAAGGGGGGTCGGTTTAAGACAGAGTTGAGGAGGAACTTCTTCTCCCAGAGGGTGGTGAATCTCTGGAATTCTCTGCCCACTGAGGTGGTGGAGGCTACCTCGCTGAATATGTTTAAAGCGCGGATGGATGGATTCCTGATCGGTAAGGGAATTAAGGGTTATGGGGATCAGGCGGGTAAGTGGTACTGATCCACGTCAGATCAGCCATGATCTTATTGAATGGCGGGGCAGGCTCGAGGGGCTAGATGGCCTACTCCTGCTCCTATTTCTTATGTTCTTATGACAGTGTAGAGGGAGCTTTACTCTGTATCTAACCCGCTGTGTTGTACCTGTCCTGAGAGTGTTTGATGGGGACAGTGTAGAGGGAGCTTTACTCTGTATCTAACCCCGTACTGTACCTGTCCTGGGAGTGTTTGATGGGGACAGTGTAGAGGGAGCTTTACTCTGTATCTAACCCCGTGCTGTAGCTGTCCTGGGAGTGTTTGATGGGGACAGTGTAGACGGAGCTTTACACAGAGGGACCTAGGTGTGCAAGTCCACAAATCCTTGAAGGTGGCAACACAGGTGGAGAAGGTGGTGAAGAAGGCATATGGTATGCTTGCCTTTATAGGACGGGGTATAGAGTATAAAAGCTGGAGTCTGATGTTGCAGCTGTATAGAATGCTGGTTAGGCCACATTTGGAGTACTGCGTCCAGTTCTGGTCGCCACACTACCAGAAGGACGTGGAGGCATTAGAGAGAGTGCAGAGAAGGTTTACCAGGATGTTGCCTGGTATGGAGGGTCTTAGCTATGAGGAGAGATTGGGTAAACTGGGGTTGTTCTCCCTGGAAAGACGGAGAATGAGGGGAGATCTAATAGAGGTGTACAAGATTATGAAGGGGATAGATAGGGTGAACGGTGGGAAGCTTTTTCCCAGATCAGAAGTGACGATCACGAGGGGTCACAGGCTCAAGGTGAGAGGGGTGAAGTCTAACTCAGATATTAGAGGGATGTTTTTTACACAGAGGGTGGTGGGGGCCTGGAATGTGCTGCCAAGTAGGGTGGTGGAGGCAGACACGCTGGCATCGTTTAAGACTTACCTGGATAGTCACATGAGCAGCCTGGGAATGGTGGGATACAAACGATTGGTCTAGTTGGACCAAAGGAGCGGCACAGGCTTGGAGGGCCGAAGGGCCTGTTTCCTGTGCTGTACTGTTCTTTGTTTGTTCTTTGTACTCTGTATCCAATACCGTGCTGTACCTGTCCTGGGAGTGTTTGATGGGGACAGTGTAGAGGGAGCTTTACTCTGTATCTAACCCCGTGCTGTACCTGTCCTGGGAGTGTTTGATGGGGACAGTGTAGAGGGAGCTTTACTCTGTATCTAACCCCGTGCTGTACCTGTCCTGGGAGTGTTTGATGGGGACAGTGTAGAGGGAGCTTTACTCTGTATCTAACCCTGTGCTGTACCTGTCCTGGGAGTGTTTGATGGGGGATAGTGTAGAGGGAGCTTTACTCTGTATCTAACCCTGTGCTGTACCTGTCCTGGGAGTGTTTGATGGGGGATAGTGTAGAGGGAGCATTATTCTGTATCTAACCCTGTGCTGTACCTGTCCTGGGAGTGTTTGATGGGGGATAGTGTAGAGGGAGCATTATTCTGTATCTAACCCCGTGCTGTACCTGTCCTGGGAGTATTTGATGGGGACAGTGTAGAGGGAGCTTTACTCTGTATCTAACCCCGTGCTGTACCTGTGCTGGGAGTGTTTGATGGGCCAGTGTAGAGGGAGCTTTACTCTGTATCTAACCCCGTGCTGTACCTGTCCTGGGAGTGTTTGATGGGCCAGTGTAGAGGGAGCTTTACTCTGTATCTAACCCCGTGCTGTACCTGTCCTGGGAGTGTTTAATGGGGACAGTGTAGAGGGAGGTTTACTCTGTATCTAACCCCGTGCTGTACCTGTCCTGGGAGTGTTTGATGGGCCAGTGTAGAGGGAGCTTTACTCTGTATCTAACCCCGTGCTGTACCTGTGCTGGGAGCGTTTGGTGGGGACGGTGTAGAGGGAGATTTACTCTGTATCTAATTTGTAAACTGTTGCAAAAAACAGATCAACCCTCCTCTCACAAACCAGTTCCCTTTTCCAAAAGCATTGAAATGCCACAGGAAATTGCATGGGGTTATGGGGATGGGGTCTGGGTGGGATTGTGGTCGGTGCAGACTCAATGGGCTGAATGGCTCCTTCTGCACTGTAGGGATTCTACAATTCCATTAAATTAGACATGGAATCAGCTGCTGAATCGTAAGTGTGGGTCCCACCAGCCATGAATCGTCCCTGGCCAGTCTGCTTGGACAGATGTGCGCACTGGACACTTGCCCTGCGCAGGAAGATGTGGGGAGGAGGTGCGGGTGGGTTCAGCTGCTCTTGTCAGCACTGCTAATTAATCCGCCTGCTCTCCTGCACCTCACGCTCTCTCCGTCTGCCAAGGCTGCCAACTGGCTTCCCAAGGTTGCTGATCACACTATCATTTTTGTATCTGCTCCCATCTGGTGCCCTTATGAACAGGACTGCACTGTCACTGCATCTTTTCACACATTTATTTTAAATTCTGCCTTTTATCTCATTAACTGTTAACCTGAAAGACACTTTTACTCTGATCTGATATGACTGCAGATTTCAGTTGACATCAGGGCTTGGGTCAATAGATCAGACACTGTCCTTTCCCCCCTCTGGGGCTGGGTGGGACAGTGGGTCAGACACTGTCCTTTCCCCCTCTGGGACTGGGTGGGACAGTGGGTCAGACACTGTCCTTTCCCCCTCTGGGACTGGGTGGGACAGTGGGTCAGACACTGTCCTTTCCCCCCTCTGGGACTGGGTGGGACAGTGGGTCAGACACTGTCATTTCCCCCTCTGGGACTGGGTGGGACAGTGGGTCAGACACTGTCCTTTCCCCCTCTGGGACTGGGTGGGACAGTGGGTCAGACACTGTCCTTTCCCCCTCTGGGACTGGGTGGGACAGTGGGTCAGACACTGTCCTTCCCCCCTCTGGGACTGGGTGGGACAGTGGGTCAGACACTGTCCTTCCCCCCTCTGGGACTGGGTGGGACAGTGGGTCACTGTCCTTTCCCCCTCTGGGACTGGATGGGTCAGTGGGTCAGACACTGTCCTTTCCCCCTCTGGGACTGGGTGGGACAGTGGGTCAGACACTGTCCTTCCCCCCTCTGGGACTGGGTGGGACAGTGGGTCAGACACTGTCCTTCCCCCCTCTGGGACTGGGTGGGACAGTGGGTCAGACACTGTCCTTTCCCCCTCTGGGACTGGGTGGGACAGTGGGTCAGACACTGTCCTTTCCCCCTCTGGGACTGGCTGGGACAGTGGGTCAGACACTGTCCATTCGCCCCTCTGGGACTGGGTGGGACAGTGGGTCAGACACTGTCATTTCCCCCTCTGGAACTGGGTGGGACAGTGGGTCAGACACTGTCCTTTCGCCCCTCTGGGACTGGGTGGGACAGTGGGTCAGACACTGTCCTTTCCCCCCTCTGGGACTGGGTGGGACAGTGGGTCAGACACTGTCCATTCGCCCCTCTGGGACTGGGTGGGACAGTGGGTCAGACACTGTCATTTCCCCCTCTGGAACTGGGTGGGACAGTGGGTCAGACACTGTCCTTTCCCCCTCTGGGACTGGGTGGGACAGTGGGTCAGACACTGTCCTTTCCCCCTCTGGGACTGGGTGGGACAGTGGGTCAGACACTGTCCTTCCCCCCTCTGGGACTGGGTGGGACAGTGGGTCACTGTCCTTTCCCCCTCTGGGACTGGGTGGGACAGTGGGTCAGACACTGTCATTTCCCCCTCCGGGACTGGGTGGGACAGTGGGTCAGACACTGTCCTTTCCCCCTCTGGGACTGGCTGGGAATGTGCCTGTCTGCCTTCCAGTGCCCAATACCGGAACCAGTCGCCAAACATAGCCCGTCGATCACGTACATCGACTTACCTCTTCATCAGTCCAGCCTGGATGAGGAGCTGAGCCAAGTCCTGACTGACCGCTGCACTGGGAGAGCCCACCATGAAATGCAGAACCACCTGCAACGAGAGAACAGCCAACAACTGCTGAAAGGAGACACCAACTGATTGGAGTCAGGACGCTGCTGCCCCCCCTCCCCCCTCCCCCGCCCCCCTCCTCCCCCCCTCCACCGGCGAGGTCTACATTTGTTGCCCGTCCTTACTTGCCCTCCAGTGTCTCGCTCCGTCATTCCAGAAGGGGCAGTTAACAAGTCAACCACGTGGCTGAGCACCTGTAGTCACATATGGGCCAGACTGGGTCAGGAATGCAGATTTCCCACCTTAAAGGTGCACGAGTGAACCAGATGGGGTTTTAGAAGCATCAACGATTCACCATTATTGAGCCGAACTTTATATTCCAGATTTATTAATTGAATTCTAATCCCACCGACTGCCATGGTGGGACTTGAACTCTTGACCCCTGACCATTATTAGCCCAGTGACATTCCCACTTCGCCCCCGTCACCCCATCGCCTCCCGTGATGATATGTACTGGGTTTTATTTGCATACCACAGTCCAAGTTAACCCCTTAGGCTACAAAACCAAGGCTCCGAATGGAATGTTCTAGTCGATGTTACAGAACCCCCAGCGTGAAGGCGAGCCCACAATCTTCCCCGGTTTCCCCTCCCAGGGGGCTGTGGTTAAATGGTCTGCAGTTTTAACTTTTAATATGCTGAAAGAGGTCCAATCAAGCAAACCTGGTTTTTTGGGGTTAAAGTTGTTGTTTTTCTCACTATGCTGGGATTTCTTGTGGCCAGTGGCCTGGAATCTGTCAAAGGACAGAAGGTGTCAGATTTTAACAGCCTGTCCTTGGCAGGGATGAATTCTGTACAGACTCCTGGGGCCAGTGTTCCTTATCTGGGCATTGGCTGACTGGCAGAAGGCAGAGAGTGGGGATTAAGGGGTCTTTTTCAGGATGGCAGCCGGTGACTAGTGGTGTGGCTCAGGGGTCAGTGCTGGGACCGCAACTTTTCACAATATACATTAACGATTTGGAAGAAGAAACTGAAGGCACTGTTGCTAAGTTTGCAGATGATACAAAGATATGTAGAGGGACATAGTATTGAGGAAGCAGGGGGGCTGCAGAAGGACTTGGACAGGTTAGGAGAGTGGGCAAAGAAGTGGCAGATGGGATACAATGTGGAAAAGTGTGAGGTTATGCACTTTGGAAGGAGGAATGGAGGCATTGACTGTTTTCTAAATGGGAAAATGCTTAGGAAGTCAGAAACACAAAGGAACTTGGGAGTCCTTGTTCAAGATTCTCTTAAGGTTAACGTGCAGGTTCAGTCAGCAGTTAGGAAGGCAAATGCAATGTTAGCATTCATGTCGAGAGAGCTAGAATACAAGAGCAGGGATGTACTTCTGAGGCTGTATAAAGCTCTGGTCAGACCCCATTGGAATATCGTGAGCAGTTTTGGGCCCCATATCTAAGGAAGGATGTGCTGGCCTTGGAAAGGGTCCAGAGGAGGTTCACAAGAATGATCCCTGGAATGAAGAGCTTGTCGTATGAGGAACAGTTGAGGACTCTGGGTCTGTACTCGGAGTTTAGAAGGATGAGGGGGAATCTTATTGAAACTTACAGGATACTGCGAGGCCTGGATAGAGTGGACGTGGAAAGGATGTTTCCACTCGTAGGAAAAACTAGAACCTGAGGGCACAACCTCAGGCTAAAGGGACAATCCTTTAAAACAGAGATGAGGAGGAATTTCTTCAGCCAGAGAATGGTGAATCTGTGGAACTCTTTGCCGCAGAAGGCTGTGGAGGTCAGGTCATTGAGTGTCTTTAAGATAGGTTCCTAATTAATCAGGGGATCAGGGATTATGGGGAAAAGGCAGGAGAATGGGGATGAGAAAAATATCAGCCATGATTGAATTGCGGAGCAGACTCGATGGGCAGAGTGGCCTAATTCTGCTCCTATGTCTTATGGTCTTATGGAATGTAAACAATATGTACTTAAGAGGCCTAGGTATGATGAGACCTGAGGTGACAAATGCCACTATTCTGCCTGCGTTTGATTGGCCTAATCGAACGATACAATTGGGGTTTCGAATCAATTCATTGGCTGGATGACCGAGAAACTTCTGGAAGCGAGTAGAGAATTGTGGGTAAAGAGGCATGCAGAACTTTGTTTGGCAGCGATAACTCGAAGAGACCAACTATTGCAAGGAGACTTGTGCCCTGGGGGATGCTTCAGAGAAGAAGAAGATAGATTCTACATCTAGGATATTTCTTGGCCAAGGTTTTCCTAAACTCGGCAGTATCAACATTCAGTTAAATAGTTAAAATTGATGTTCAGTTAAAGTTAATATGCAGAGTTAAAGTTCAGTTAGAGTTAAAGTTCAATAAAGACATAATGAGTTGCAACTGTTTATGTTTAAGTTGGCAGTAGAAGTGTTAAATAAATAAATAATTGAATTACTGTCCTTGTTTGTCTCCAGCTGGAATGCTTGGAAGGGGTTTAAATTAAAGCTGTATAACAGAGGAAGCGGAAAAGCGGGTTTCGCACCCTGTTTCCCCACCTCTTGCGATGTCACCAGCCCGTTCTGCCGGCGTGATCAACCCATTGTAACCTAATTTGTGTGTTCCGGATGCAATTCTCTGGGTTCTCTTGCCTTAATGACTTCGCCAATGGGGGTCCTCACTGGCGACGATCACGCACCGTCCCCACCAATAGGGACTTGACGCAATGGCTTTGCCGGTGGGACCGGAGGCCACTGAAGCCCCCCCCCCCCGAGGTGACTGGGGACAGGACTGGGCAATGCCCTTCATACACAGTTCACTGGAAGATTGGGGCACATGCGCAATAGTGCCCCTACAGCACAGCAGCCGGCTTCCCGGCATGAATAGGCTCCGCCCACTCCCCCTGCTGGCGAGAATCACATTTTGCCTAAGTGCCATAAGATAGCATTAGGTAGCTTGCCAAAAGAAATGGGCGCAATTCTCTCCCACTTTCACGCTCGATCGGCACTTAGAATTATTTTTGGTAAGATCGCCCCCTGGCATTTGATACCACTTGATCCGCACCACCCCAGCAACAAACAGGGCAATGGCTTGCTGTGTAGTGTGGCTGTGTGCAGCCTGTATGGAGTACTTTGAATAGTCTCAAAGTGGTATACTGCTACATAAATGCAAATACTGCCAGGCACTCGCGTACGGTCACTTTGAGAATGGCTGGATTAACGGAGTGAGAAATGACGGGGTGGGGTGGGGAAGGTGTGGTCAACACAACATTCCCACTGAGCACAGGCCCGAGGGGCTGAATGGCCTCCTTGATACAGGGTCAAAATCCTTAGTTTAGCTGCCCACAGGGAGGCGATGGCCTAGTGGCATAATCGCTGGACTATGAATCCAGAAACTCGGTTGTTCTGGGGACCCAGGTTCGAATCCTGCCACGGTTGGTGGTGGAATTTGAACTCAATAAAAAACCTGGAATTAAGAATTTACTGATGATTATGATTGTCGGAAAAATGCATCTGGTTCACTAATGTCCTTTAGGGAAGGAAATCTGCCATCCTTACCTGGTCTGGCCTACGTGTGACTCCAGAGCCACAGCAATGTGGTTGACTCACAACTGCCCTCCAAGGGCAACTAGGGATGGGCAATAAATGCTGGGCAGCCAGCGATGCCCGTGTCCCATGAATGAATTTTTAAAAACCCCCGCCAAAGTCAGGACTCAAGCTCGGACGTAATACTGAAACTGCGGCTTCCTCAATAATTTGCATAGATTTAGAATCACACTTTTGTCCTCTCGCTTCCCCAGTTACAGCAGCCAAAATGCTTCCTCGTTACGACCTCTGTCAATCTGCCCTCTCTGCTTTAAAGAGCTGAGCAGCTGAATGTGCGAGGCTGTCACTCGCCGTGTTTTGGAAGTCATAACGTGAATGATTCTCCTTCAAAGGCGTCAGATGACCTCTTGAGCGACGCTCTTCATTATCGCCTCGGACTGCTCCCACAGCCAGTGACGGACCCGTGCCACTAATAGCTCCCCCCAGCGTCACACTGCTCCGAGGACACAAGCGGCTGGGTGTCTCTCCACTGTTACAATGAGATGCTGATTGAAATATCACCCCTCCCCAACCCAGGTCCCAGCGAGTGCCACCCCCACCAGCAGGTGGTGGGCTCCAAAAGCTCGAAGCCATTGAAATTCTGACAAGTGGCACTCACTCAGCAGTGACCGGCTCACGGATGCTCGGTTTGGGTTCCGCCAGGGTCATTCAGCTCCTGAATGAGAAAGAGCGCAGAAAAGATTTACTAGGATGCTACCGGGACTTGATGGATTGGGTTATAAGGAGAGGCTGGATAGACTGGGACTTTTTTCTCTGGAGCGTAGAAGGCAATCTTATCGAGGTCTATAAAATAATAAGGGGCACGGATCAGCTAGATAGTCAACATCGTTTCCCAAAGGTAGGAGAGTCTAAAACCAGAGGGCATAGGTTTAAGGTGAGAGGGGAGAGATACAAAAGGGTCCAGAGGGGCAATTCTTTCACACAGAGGGTGGTGAGTGTCTGGAACAAGCTGCCAGCGGCAGTAGTAGAGGCGGGTACAATTTTGTCTCTTAAAAAGCATTTAGATAGTTACATGGGTAAGATGGGTATAAAGGGATATGGGCCAAATGTGGGCAATTGGGACTAGCTGAGGGGTTTAAAAAAAAGGAGCGGCATGGACAAGTTGGGCCGAAGGGCCTGTTTCCATGCTGTAAACCTCTATGACTCTATGACCTCAGTGCAGCCTTGGTTCAAACATGGACAATTGAACTGAACTCCAGAGATTATCATAAAATAGAATCATTCAATTAAATGGTGGACAGGACAAGAGAACAGCTACTGTCGGGAAGGCAAAACAGCGCTATAAACCTTCCCGGAAACAAGGACAACCAATCACTTCAATTTAAATTATTTGCCAATTGATTTTCTCCGAATGGCAGCATCATTGGCCAAATCCAGCAATTATTCCCCAGCTGAAAGAAAATTACTGCGGATGCTGGAAGAAATAGAAAATGCTGGAAAAACTCAGCAGGTCTGGCAGCAGCTGTAAGGAGAGAAAAGAGCTGATGTTTCGTGTCCAGACGACCCTTTGTCAAAGCTGGCTTGCAGTGGATGTCGGTAGATAGTCTATTGCTGGAAATGGAGACAGGAAGGTCAAGGAAGGGAAGGGAAGTGTCTGAGATGGACCGGGGAAGGTGATGGAGGGGTGGAAACTGGGAGCGAAGTTGATGAATTTTTCGAAAGCATGAAGCGGCACCAAAATAGTCATCGATGTACCGGTAAAGGAGTTGGGGGAGGGGAGTTGGGGGGAGGGGAGTTGGGGGGGAGTTGGGGGGAGGGGAGTTGGGGGGAGGGGAGTTGGGGGGAGGGAGTTGGGGGGAGGGGAGTTGGGGGGAGGGGAGTTGGGGAGTTGGGGGAGGGGAGTTGGGGGGAGGGAGTTGGGGGGAGGGGAGTTGGGGGGGAGGGGAGTTGGGGGGAGGGGAGTTGGGGGAGGGGAGTTGGGGGGAGGGGAGTTGGGGGGAGGGGAGTTGGGGGGAGGGGAGTTGGGGGGAGGGGAGTTGGGGGGAGGGGAGTTGGGGGGAGGGGAGTTGGGGGGAGGGGAGTTGGGGGGAGGGGAGTTGGGGGGAGGGAGTTGGGGGGAGGGGAGTTGGGGGGAGGGGAGTTGGGGGGAGGGGAGTTGGGGGGAGGGGAGTTGGGGGGAGGGAGTTGGGGGGAGGGGAGTTGGGGGGAGGGGAGTTGGGGGGAGGGGAGTTGGGGGAGGGGAGTTGGGGGGAGGGGAGTTGGGGGGAGGGGAGTTGGGGGGAGGGGAGTTGGGGGGAGGGGAGTTGGGGGGAGGGGAGTTGGGGGGGAGGGGAGTTGGGGGGAGGGGAGTTGGGGGGAGGGGAGTTGGGGGGAGGGGAGTTGGGGGGAGGGGAGTTGGGGGGGGGGAGGAGTTGGGGGGAGGGGAGTTGGGGGGAGGGGAGTTGGGGGGAGGGGAGTTGGGGGGAGGGGAGTTGGGGGGAGGGAGTTGGGGGGAGGGGAGTTGGGGGGAGGGGAGTTGGGGGGAGGGGAGTTGGGGGGAGGGGAGTTGGGGGAGGGGAGTTGGGGGGAGGGGAGTTGGGGGGAGGGGAGTTGGGGGGAGGGGAGTTGGGGGAGGGGAGTTGGGGGGAGGGGAGTTGGGGGGAGGGGAGTTGGGGGGAGGGGAGTTGGGGGGAGGGGAGTTGGGGGGAGGGGAGTTGGGGGGGGGATTGGGGGAGGGTGGAGGGGAGTTGGGGGGAGGGGAGTTGGGGGGAGGGGAGTTGGGGGGAGGGTGTTGGGGGAGGGGAGTGTGGGATTTTCTTCATTTGCTATGTCTTTAATTTTCTTTCTAATTTGCTTATTTCTGGGCTAATTGTTTCGTTGCTAATTGTTCTTTTCTAATTGTTTCTTTCGAATTGTTGCTTGCTAATTTTTCTTTCTAATTGTTTCTGTGCTATTTTGCTTCTAA